>NC_066579.1:19547737-19847737 GCF_024323335.1 Lathyrus oleraceus
GTCATGAGCATTTCACAATTGAAATGGTAAGATGTACCAATTATGCACACATGTTGGGAAAATAATTACCATAAAAAATCCAACCACTGAGAAATTCATTAAAAATTACAATTAAAAACTAGCCTTAAGCATGAACATGATGGAAAAAGAATCAGAATTTTTGGATTAAAATTGAAGGAGAAATTAATTGGTGAAGTTTGATGATTAATTGGGCAAAACATGAACAAAAGCATGAGCTAGATGGTCAACACAAGTCAACAGAATGGCATTTGAGTAAATATTCTTTTCATTAATCAAAACGCCCCGTTTTGAAGGGACACGGGAAATGTTCCCATTGGCTGTTGCCAATGGAACAGTGAACTTGGCCAATAGCATACGAAATTCTGGGCTCTCATGTACATGAACTAGGGTTTGGCAATGGTTCATGGATTCAACAACATCAAACATCATGGTTCGACCAACACAACAGCATATCATCATCACTCAAATAGGCACGACTCATGAACAGCAAATATCACGCATCATCAGCCAACACCAACATAGTATAATCATGAGATTTTCTGGAAATGATATGGTTTAAACACAGCATTATGGCATTCATGTATTCATCAATCATCATCAATTAAAATCCCAACAAACAAATAACCAAAAAAAAGCAAGTGGATTTTATGAGCAAGTTTGAAGTTTTCCATCAGCAAGGCATATGCAGCAGCAACATCATTTTCAGCAATCAAAATTCGATCCAAACATTATTCAAAAGCATGGCATGGGAATGTTCTCATAACAATCAGACAACAGCATGTAATACATAACATATGGTTTTCCACGGGCAGCCTTAGGGTTTTCTGTAAAAAAAACAGCAGCAGGGTTCATTCAAGCAATCAACATTATGAACCAAATTAAACCAAGCATACAACAGCATAGCATAATTAGTATGGCAGCTTATATTCATCATCATCACAACAAAATTCGACCACCAAACAAAAGCAAAGCAAATGATAATGGTTCATGCAAATAACAGACAACAGCAGCCAACATGAATCTTGGAAATGGCTAAAGTTTATGTGCTTGGCTGTAGCAGCAGCATGGTCATGGCAGCACATGTTTATCAACAAAACTCAAACCTAGTTCATCTAAGCAATCAACAACAGCATACACATTGTCATTGAAAACTCATCATTAATTGACAAAATAAACAGCAAGGTATATGGCATTTGTTCTTGAAGCAGGTTCAACAATCGATCAAAAACAAACAACAAATGAACAGCAACATGCTAACATAATAATCAAAGCAACAATCAAATGGCCACAACCAAACACAAATCATTGATTTTCTGGACATATTTAAAACAGCAGCAGGGCATGCTCATTATCCAACTTCGAAACAATCATTCAAATACCAACAGATCAAACAGCAAGGCATTCACAGCTTTCAACACATCACATGGTTTTTCTGAACAAGTTCATGAGGTTCCAAAGTAGCAGTATATGTTCAACATTATCATAACACAAAACTCGAGTAAGCAATCACAACAGCAGGGTATAGAAATGCTTCATGCAACATTTAGGGTTTGGCACTTACAGCAACATTCAGTATTCAACATTCATAGTTCATCATTTAAATCATCAACACATGAACAAACATCATCAACCAATACTCACGGCCATGAAGTATCACTATTAAGCAGCATTAATCAATCAACAAAACAAATCATCAACCATGAGAAAAATCTGGGCATATTAAGATAGCAAACAGCAGCAGGGTTTTACTAGCATGGCACTAATGTTCATCATTAATCATCAACCAAAAATTATGACCAACCAAAACAGAAACAGGACCATCAATAATCATGACCTATGAAACACTATTAACATGTACATCAACTAACAACAAAACACACATAATCATGAGCTCATGTACTGGGCAGGGTAGGGTTTCAAGACAGCAGCAAGCATTCACCCTCATGCATTCGACCAAGAACAAAAATCCCAAAATCAAAAATCAAGCATATGAATAGCATCAACAAACATTCAGTATCACAATCGTGGCATCAATTTTCATCAAATCATCATAACCAAGCTAAACCAATGGAAAATGCATTTGTTCACCAAAGTGTAAATCAAGATTTCAGACAGCATACTCGACCATTTTAGTTCACTCAAAGCTTAAATCAACCTACTAAACAAGATCTACATGGAACATGGCATGGCTTTGGATAATAAGGAATTCGAAAAAATACCAACGATGGAGCAAGCTGATGATGCAGTACAAAAGGAGGTGCTCCAGTTGACAAATGATGCTCAAAAGAACTCCCAAACAATACTTGGATGATGGAGGAAGCAAAGGTTGCTCGTGTCTTTTGATAGTTTTCACAGAATTTTTCCAAATGCCAATTTGCAAGAAGAGAGTGAGAGTGTGTTTTCTGTCGTGTGGCTGCCCAAAGCTAGGTTTAGAAATGCTGAGAATGAACTTTATATCATCTGTTTAGAGTTGGATTAGGGAGTGCTAACAAGGATTAGCCTAAATGGATTCTTTTGAAAAGTTACTAACTTTGAGCACATGGAAGTGGAGGGTGCATATTATGGTCGAATGGGCCTTCTAGCATGCTGCCAATGACCATTCCTCATGCTGTTTTTGGTCTGCTCCTTAATTGCTAACTTTGCCTTGCTTACATGGAGCTATTTGCACAATTGCTAAATATGTACAAAGTGGAAAATGGGAGGTGCAATGCTGCTCAGATGGGCCTGCAACAGGCTGCAGACAGACTGTATGTTTGCTGTTTTTATTCTGTACTAGCATGCTGTACCTGATTTGCTCAATGAACCAAAATGCATAAAAATGCCAACTTTGTACCTTGGTCCAAAATGGTAGGAAAATGGTGAAATGAACATGGTTTAAGGCTTGAGACAAGTCACAAATGTGATTTAGAACATTTTCAATTGACCAAATCAAGAAAAAGTCAAAAACTCAAAAAGTCAAAGTTTGGTCAAACTTTGAATTTAAATGAGAAAGGTCCAAAAATGCCATTTTGATTGGCAAGGTTTTAGGTCATGAAATTTATATTTTTGGAAAGAGGGTGAAAAATGTGGTTTGTAGGAAAAAACCCCACCAAATTTGGCCTTATGGTTTGGGAGATATGCTCAGTTGAAGTTCACAAATTGATGAAAATGATTGGATCATATCTTGACAACCATACATGGGATTTGAGAGTTCTTGGACTTTTTGAAAATGGGAGAACAAGATCTTCAACTTTCATGTTGGGCAAAAATTCATTTGGAGCTTGTATCATGATGCAAGTCGAGGATCAAGAAGTTTCTATTTTTGGCAGTTAAAAATACAGGTCCACTTTCTATTTCTGGAAATTTTCTGATTGGCTTGATTTTCTTCCATGATGAGGTTTGACATGGTACATGAGACTTATACAAGCATGAATGAACTCCTTCAAATCAATTCCATCCATCAAATCTCTGATTAAATCAACAGTTGACCAAGTTTGACTTTCTAGGGTTTTGGACTGATTGAACTTCTTCTGATGATTTCCAAACCCTAATTCTTTGAGAACTTGACTTCAAATGATGTTACAAGTCATATGAACCTTGATTGTTGATCATGATGCCCAAATTCCACAAGAACGGCCACCATCCACTGCTTTGATTGATTGTTGACTGTCTAGGGTTTTGTGCCTGCCTGTGCATTGACTGATGACATCTGAGCCTTCAACCTTTGACTTGAACACTTCAAAAAGACCCCCAAGACATGTGAACTTGTTGGACAAACCTTAGGGCTTTGATTCCTTGAGAAAACCTTTGCTTGATTGGTGGACTGATTTCCTGATCAGTTTGACCTAATTCTTGCTTGCTTGCTCTTGAGGCAACTGGGGACAATGCAAATGCTATGCAATGGACTATGATATGTTATGACCTAATATGAAAATGTATGTACAATGATAGGTGCAAATTTGAGGTGCTACACAGACCATACCAAGACCCTTGCCCTGCATCCCACAAAACCTGTCATAACTACCTAGCAGCAGGCAAAACACCATCTCCTGTCATCAAAACCTTGCAAACACATCAAACCACAGAAAACCTCTCACACTCTCATCTTGCATCTTGCCATAAGAACTTTTCTGGCCAAATCCTTCAAACATTCAAGCAAGCCTTGGTTCAGCAATCATACAAGCAGCATTTAGAGACCATAGCAAGCCTTGTGTTCTTGCTGTAACAGCTTTTTCCTCAACTGTTTTCACCAAGCATCAACCATGGTGGAGCTAGATTGGAGCAAAGTTAAGCATTCTTGAGACAAGCTACCTTCACCATTCACCATTAGAAGTCCAAATCACCATCTGTTCGAGCTTGCCTTGGCCAAATAGTCACTGCATCATCAGCTTGCACCATTATTGGTAAGATTTCGATTGCCTTCTCTTGCCAAACCACCACATGATTAGCATAGGTCTTAGCTTGCTGAAGAAGTTACACTTTGTCTCACATGAATTGGTTGATTAACTTGCAAGAAATTTGGAAAATAAGTTTTATGCACATTTTCTTTTTGCTCGATTCTACTGCCATGTTGTGTTACACTGAAAAATAATTATGGATTTGCTTTCACCATGCCCTAATGGCTCTAATGATATGCTGCTCATCCATTTCTGGGACTTTTTGTTCATAATCAAAATTTGATGTTCATACTTTCTATGCTCGATTCATGCGTATGTTTGTGCTATATGGAAAATTGACATTGGATTATTGATCCCCTAGCCATGCTGAACACGTGTGTGTGTGCAATTTCACTTTCTGGGATTTTCTGGGAAATAACATGAATTAGGGATGAAGGTTGTTGATGTTGTTCTTAAACCCTAGGATTTTCATTTGCAATGCCCAGATTTTTTGCATTTTTATGTATGCATACCACTGTTTGGCCATGCGCCAATAAAAACATTTCATGGGGCGCCCTGAAACGACGCCGTTTCAATTAGTGAATTGCCAAATTACAATAGTGCCACTCGGTTGACCACATGTTGACCAATTCTCCATGCCATTTGCTCACATTTCATCCAATTGTTCCCCAACTTGCAAAATTAATTTCTCTTTCAATTTAATTCCAAAAATCCTGAAATTTTTTCCTCATGATCACAAATGTGTCTAGTTTTTTATTGTGATTTTTAATGATTTTTCCATTGGCTGGATTTTTTATGGTAATTATTTTCCCAACATGTGTGCATAAATGATACATCTTACCATTCCTTTTGTGAAATTGTCATGTTATATCCATTGCCTTTGAAATTTTTTGTGATGAAACTAGACACTTTGACCTTTGTTTCCATATAGACTTTGTGTATTTATCATTTGTGGATTGAGAGTTATGATTTTTTGAAGTCATGTGTTACATTTGTTGCTATACCATGATCATGCATTTTACCAAATTTTGTTCACATACTTCCTTACATCCAAATGACCCCAAATTTTGCATGAGCCTACTCTTGTATGTCTAGTTTACTTGTGATTTTTCTTGGATTTAATTGAACTATTTTCCATTTGTTTGAGATTTTTCTTCCCTGCCTAGTCAAATGTTGACTTTGTGTGACACATGTTCCTATTTCATTTGTGAAATTCTCATACTTTATTAGATGGACATGACATTTTACATGAGATAACTAGACATCCTCATCTTTGCCATGGTTTTGATCCCATTCATTTATCATACACCATTCTTGACTTATGATTTTTCTAAGTTGATGCATGTTGGGTTGACTTCATTGAACATGTTCAAATGTGCTTTGACTTTCTGATTTTCATTGACTGCCTTCCACTTGACCAAATGGGATGAAATTTGACATGCTTACCATGCTATGTGTTAGGTTTGATCATGATTTATTTGGTGATTTTTGGAAAATGTTTAGATTGCTTTTTATGCAAGTCTTGCTGTTGACTTCTATGAGCTCCTGTTTGCCATGTTTTGACCTAAATGGCTCATGAAATGATGATAGTGATTGATATGAATGTGAACCCAATTGGTTTTGTTTCCTAATTGTTTGAACATGATTTTGGATACTTAACCCTTGCTGTTTTGACTTTCTCATTCACTTTTGACCCTAGGCTTGCCCTAGTGATCCTGTTACTCACCTTTGAGTTTGTGATTTCAGGTTGACCATCAAATGACCAATGAAACCATTTCTTTTTTATTGAGCTTGCATAAATACCATGACTAACTTGTGTGTTTTGTAGGTGGCTTGGCTCACATGCCTAGAGCCTTGTGCCTTGCACATCCATGTGCTTCTGATTAACTGTTGGTGTCTGTTTCTTTTTGCTTTGTTTGAAGTTGCATACTAACATCTGCTTGACTGTTTCAGGTGCTTTTAGTTGCTTAGTTCCTTGTGAACTTTTTTTGCTTTGCTTTGCTTGTATAAGCAATTTGCATTGAGGTATGTCTCTTTTACTTCACGTAGTCTGGAAGACCTGGCTTGTTACTTGGCCAGGCAACTGTCTGAAGTCCTCCTTAAGAGGCAATGTTTGTGATTGTTTACTTTTGTCCTTGCATAGAGTCAAAGTCCTCCTAAGTGAAGAGGCAATTGGTGGAAGGTAGGGATATGCAATCTATCCCCCACTATTCAGTGTGTCATCTGCCTTGCTCACACCACTGTGTTGATGCATTGCAGATACAAACCCAAGATCTTGTACAACTGTACAGTTGAGTCAGTTTTAATGTGTAGAAGGGTTCCCACTTTCTGAACCCACACATTCTTGTCTTGAGCTCTCCCTAGCCAGGGATAAGAGCTGTGAAGTCTTATCTTCACTCACCTTTCATCTGCTTCACCTTAGTCTCTCAATGGCAAGGTTAAGAGCACATTCACCCAGTTCCAGAGGTTTGTTTGTTGAGGTTGATATGACCCCTTGACTAAAACCTAACCCTTGTTTGAGCCACTTGTTTGTGTATAGCGTGTGCTATCTGTGCTTGTAGGATTGTTTGACTTGCTTCCTGTGCAAGTTAGGATAGTTTGACTTGCTTCCTGTGCAAGTTAGGATAGTTTGACTTGCTTCCTGTGCAAGTTAGGATTAGTTTAGACTTGCTTCCTGTGCAAGTTAGGTTTTGCTTGGCTTGCTTCCTGTGCAAGTTAAGTGTGTGTGGCTTGCTTCCTGTGTGAGCCATACTTAGGATAGGTTGGCCCTTGTGCCATTTAGCTAGAAGCCATAACTTAGGGTTGATTTTGCATGACAACATCTAGGCTCGAGTCGTAGTCTCCCTAGTTGTGTCTCCCTTTGTTATCTGGTTAGGCTAGAACCTTTATCCCTGTGTAGGGGAACTACATCGCCCTGATCTTCATACCAGATGAAGTATGTAGGCAGGAGATTGAGCTGATCTCTCCGGGCGCCCTTTTCTTTTGTGTGTGTTGTTTGACCTTTGCTAGGCTCGAGTCCCCGTACTCCTTAGCATTTGCTGTCTGTTTGTGTGCGTTTGACAGTTATAGGCTGAGTCCCCGACTCCCTATCTATCTGTTGTGTTTGTTTAGGTTCGGATGTCAATGTAAGTCCAGTGATTGGCATTTGGGCTCCACGTTTGCCTCTTTGTGTGTGTTTAGGTTCGGATGCTGACATAAGTCCAGTGATTGGCGGTCGGGCTCCACGTTTGCCTGTGCTTTGTTTGTTTGTGTGCGTGTCAGCCGAGCTACGAATGCTCTGATTCTTCTCTCGTCCGAGAAGATACGTATGCATAGGATGCGACATCCTAGCGAGCATGTGTTGTTTCCCCAGTCCGAACTACTTTGACTCTGATGTCTATGCCTGATAGACTAAGTAGGCCCAGGATGCGACATCCTGCCGAGTTCAGTTTCAGTCAGTTTCTTTTGTCTCTTTTCAGCCAGTGTGTGTGAGTATTTGAGCAGTGTTTAGCAACCAATTTTCCTTTCTAGTGTGCGTGGATCCCGTAGAGTACTACGGATGCGTAGGGGTGCTAATACCTTCCCTTCGCATAACCGACTCCCGAACCCATTCTCTTTGGTCGCGAGACCATGTTCTTTCCCAGGTTTACTCTGAGCGTTTCCTTTCCCTCTTTTGGGATAAATAACGCACGGTGGCGGCTCTGTTGTTCTTTCTTTTCCCGCCGGTTTTTCGCGCGATGCGACAGGCGGCTTAGGCAAAAATAAGCGTCTCGGTGGAGAACCCGCAAGGGTAATCCAGGCAAAAATTAGAGACATGAAAAAAGAGAGAATATTTGCATCCCGCTAGATTGAGTACCTCACCCTGGGGCAATCTAGGCAAAAATTAGGGATTTGGCAAGTAACTGCATCCTGACAAGACTTTCTGGTTCATCAGTCGTCATTTCGTCAGAAGATTCTCGATTCGCCGTCAACCGAAGCTTCGAATACATCGAGATTCAAATTGGTAGAGAAAGGATCATTATGTTCAATGTAGCCCTCTTCCAATATATATCACTGATTTCAAATTTGTACAGATCTATGGAGTCTTGCCATTTGCAGACTACCATTCTATCAAATCAATTTGAGCTTTTTATCCAATTATTTGCACTCCTATTTGTTTCAATTCAGCAAATGTTTTGCATGTTTTAAATTGATAAAATATCATTGTTTTAAACAAATCAAAATTTTTCAAAAAAATTGTTTTAAACAAAGTGAACATTCACAAGATTGAAAGGATACTCAAGAATATCTCAGTGCTCTCCCGAGGGTGGCATGATTTCCAACAGGTAGGACATTGGTTCATATTCCTGGTTTGGTGGTATCTTCTTTCTTCAGATCTTTGTTGGGGTTGTTCCTCAAATAGAGTTGTTGTTGGGGTTGTTCCCCCAGTATAGTCGCAAGCAGAGTGTTGTTGAAGACTTCGTTTTCTCCAGCAGCAGTTTTCCCAGCATGGGTGTTTCCTTGTGAGTTTCGGCGGTTAATGGTTTGTCATCTTGGTGCCCCGTCACTTTCTCCAGTGGGTCGTATGCCCCAGACTTTATTTGTCTCCTCGGCAGTCATGAGTAGAGCTGTTATTGATATCCCCATCGGATTCGCGAGCAGAGTTGTTATCACTCTTCCCAATGCAGTTGCCAGCGGAGTTGTTTCCTCAACACGATCGCTTTCTTTTGAAGACTCGGTAAGCCGGCGGTTTGATACCCGGTACTTTACCTTTTCCCCGGTGAAGTCGTCTGCGGAATTGTTGCTATCTCTCCATCAGAGTTTGTTCTCTTCAGCAGAGTAGGATTTATTTTCCTATTCAGCGGTTGATTGGGTCGACATCCCAGTGTTTTCAACCATCTTTTTCCTCAGCATAGTCTGCAGAGTATTTGTTATGGCAATTTCGCCTGTTGAGTACTCCTTCAATCCCCGGTATGGTCGGATGATGGCTCTACCATCCAGAGAACGGATTAATTTCCTGACTGTTTGTGATCCCCAGTAGAGTGGCTTATATTGCAGAATCTACTTGTTGTGATCAGTTTGCTATGCATATTCTTTCCCAAGTAGAGTGGTTCGTTGCAGAATATACTTGTTTGATCTGTCCTCCCTCAGTGGGTTGTTCCCCAAGAGAGTAGCCGACAGTTTTCCCCAGTAGAGTTGCTTATGCAGTTAGATTCTATTTGGATGATATCACTCTCCCTCAGTGGGTTGTTCCCCAGCGGAGTTATGTGGAGTTGCTTCTACAACAGTTCGTGCTTGTGCAATGCATCCTTTTGTTTCTCAGTTGACACTGAGATCCCCTGCAGATACTTTGGGACTTCTCTTGTTCCCCTACAGATTCGTCTTGGTGACTGCTTTGCCCCATTGTGACTTTCTGTACCCTGATTGGGTTGTTTCCTGATATCTCTGATCCTCTGCTTCTTCAGTAGTACCCGCAGATCTTTGCTTTACAGCATGAAGATCTCCGCAGATTGGCTCTCCAGCTGGTTGTTCCCCTGGAAGTATAATACCGGACGTTTTGATTCCTGAACCTGTTTGTGTTGGAGTTGTCTGTTTTGTCAGCATTCATCAAACATAAATCACGCATATTCATGCATATTCATAAACATTCAGATATTCATGTTGCATTTCTTGCCATGTATCTTTTGCTTGTCGTGTTCTCCTGCACGGGTGATATAGATCTCTTTATAGATCTCCTCAAGCAGATGTCGGGTGTTTAAAATCTCTCCATATAGAGTCAGCCCCATAAGCAGAAAATGTTGCCTTTCCTTCTGCAGTTCCCCACTGAGATATATCCTCGTGGATGACGGTTTCTTCTGTTTCCTCCCAACACATATATTGGGATGGATGTTCCTATTTGAGTTACATCCTCATTAGGACGTGTCTTGATTCAGTCTGTCTTTTCGGATTATTCCCGAATTGGCTATTTGTCAAATGTCTTGTGCTTCCCAGTGGGTTGTTCCCCAGCGGAGTAATTTTGGGCCGCTACCCTCATACCTGTGGTTATAAGTCCTACTTTTCCTGGCTTTCTTGACAAAATTTGTGGTTATACACCTTTTATTCTCCAGCCAGAGTTTTGGTTTTCTACCTAACAGTCGGTAGTTGTAAATCCTATTTTCCTGCTCTCCAGCAGTTTGTGGTTTGTTATAAACCCTATTTTGGTTTCCCGTGCGGATTTGTGATTCGTTCTATCCCCACGTGGAGTTGTTGGTCTTCTATCCCGTATTCGGTAGATGTAAACCCTAATTTTGTGGTCATCTGCACCCTTTTTGGCCCTCTGCCTACGAACCAGCAGTCGTAAGTCCTATCTTTGCGGTTTTTCTACTTACAAACCGGTAGTCATAAACCCTGTTTTCTCCACTTGCAGAGTTAACTTTGTTGTTCATCTCAACCGATGACAATTTCCCTTGTGGTTATCTTCATCTAGTTCTTGATGTTGATTTTTCCTTTGCTTGGATAAGTTGCTCAGATCAGCACTTATATCCCTCGCAAGTCTTTTGTGGATAATTGCCGTATGCTAGCAATTTTATCCCCAGTGGGTCCTTTCACCTTGTGTCAGTGATTGTGTTCCCTGGATCATTGGTTTTCACCAGTGAATCCTCAGCAGATCGCCTTTCATTTACCCTTTTGTCGGTAATGTCTGTTGCTCCTTTTGATTGGTCATCATTATATACCTATTCTGGTATCCTGATGCCTTTCTTTTCGGATTTCTATCCTATAAACAACCTACAACCCGGTTAAGGATAATCTTCCATGCGAGGTTATTATTCACGTTTTGACGGCTATGAATAATATGTCTCATGCGCTCTTTGGTCGGAATCCTTTGTTGATCTTCCCCAGTCGAGTAAGATTCGTTTTCCCGTTGTGGAATCGAATGTCCATCCTATAAACAAGTCTGCTGTTCTAGCTTTCTTCAGGGTGATGAGTATCTTGGAACACAAAACCAATTCACGATTTCGGATTTTATCCTATAAACAACCTACGACCCGGTTCAGGATAATCTCCCTTTGTGAGTATTCTATCCACGTTCTGACGGTAATAGATATTATATCTCGTTCACTCTCGAGTCAATCTTTTGATTGTTTTCTCCACAGAGTCAGATTCGTTTTCCCGTTGTGGATTCGAATGTCCATCCTATAAACAAGTCTGCTGTTCTAGCTTTCTTCAGGGTGATGAGTGTTTTGGAACACAAACCAATTCACGTCTTCGGATTTTATCCTACAAACAACCTACAACCCGGTTCAGGATAATCTTCCTTTAGTCAGATTCGTATTCCTTGTGGAATCGAATGTCCATCCTATAAACAAGTCTGCTGTTCTAGCTTTCTTCAGGATGATGAGTGTTTTGGAACACAAACCAATTCACGATTTCGGACTTTATCCTACAAACAACCTACAACCCGGTTCAGGATAACTTTCCATGCGAGTACATTATCTACGTTTTGACGGCTATAGATAATATATCTCATGCACTCTCTTGTCGAACACTTTGTTTGTTTCCCCAACTGAGTAAGATTTGCATTCTTTACAGAATCAAATATCCATCCTATAAACAAGTTTGCTTTCGCTCTCTTCAGGATGATGAGTGTTTTGGAACACACACCAATTCACGTCTTTGGTCGGTCACCTGTTACATACCTACAACCCGGTATCCTTGGTGTTCCTTCCTGATTTTTTTTGTTACCCTCATACCGGTAACACCTCATTCTTTGGTGCTTCCTCAGTGAAGTTTTCCCGTTGCTTCTCCCCAGGAGTCAGCTTGTGTCTCTCTAATGGATTTATTTTCCTTTGGATTTCTTTTCCCAGTGTGAGTCCTTCACTCCCCAGTGAGGCCTACAGTCTGTTTTCTGTTATCTTCTAATCAGAGTCGTGTCTTGTTCACGCTGTGTCAGTGTTGTTTATCCCCAACTAAAGTCTTGTCAGAGTCTCTGTTCCTGGTGAGTGTATTACTCCGATAGGATCGTCTTTTCTTCTGTGTTAACCATATTCCCCACAGAATTTGTGTCTTTTGCATACATACATTTGCATCATGAGGTCTCTTAGGGACCAAAATTTGTCTCATTACTGTTATTTAAGCCCATTCTACCGCGTCGAGATGAAGATTTCTAAACTTCACTTCTCCGGCTAGCATGACCTTAAATAGGGGCATCTGTAAGACCCCAATTTTGGCCCTAAGATCCCTCATGGCCCATATCATCTCATATCATAGCCTCAAGGATCATTGCATGCCTTTGCTTCCCTCCTAGTGGGTAGGTTGCCTTGTGTGTGTGGTTCTTGACCACCAAGCATGTTTTGCATTTGTATATTATTGCTTTTCATATGTTTATCATCCAAAAAGTACAAAAATATTGTCAGTCTAACCTTGTTGCTTGCAGTTGAAGCAATTATCAGCAATTAGGTCAAAGACAGTCAACAGTCAGTCAAAGCAATGGATGATGGCCATTCTTGCAGAATTTGGGCACCATGACCAATAATCAAGAGTTCACACAACTTGGGACATCATTGGAAATCAAGGTCTCAAGGAATTAGGGTTTGGAATTCATCAGAAGTGGTTCAATCATGCAAAACCCTAGAAAAGTCAACAGAAAGTCAAACTTGGGCAACTGGCCATTTAATCAGTGATTTGATGGATGGAATTGATTTGAAGGAGTTCATTCATGTCTATACAAGCCTCATATGTCATGTCCAACCTCATCATGGAAGAATTTGAAGTCAAACAGAAAATTTCCAGAAATGGAAACTGGACCTGTAACTGAAACCTGCCATAAATGGAAAGTCTTGATCCTCAAACTTACATCATGATACAAGCTTCAAATGAATTTTTGCCTAACATGAAAGTTGAAGATCTTGTTCTCCCATTTCCAAAAAGTCCAAGAACTCTCAATTCCCATGTGTGGTTGGCAAGTTATGATCGAATCGATTTCAGAAAATCTTGAACTTCAAAAGGCCATATCTCCCAAACCGTTTGGCCAATTTTGGTGGGGTTTTTTCCTACAAGTCACATTTGATCCCCTCTTTCCAAAAATATAAATTTCATGAGCCAAAACTTCACCAATCAAGATGGCATATTTTGACTTTTCTCATTTAAATGCAAGTTTGACCAATGTTTGACTTTTTGATATAAACATTTTTCTAGCATTTGGCCAATTGGAACAGCTCAGAAATATCATTTAGAATGTGTTTGCAAGCTCATATTATGCAGTACATGAGGCCATCATGTATCCATGCTTGGTTGCTTGAATTGGAAGAAAAGTACAAGTTTCACCCATGCTCTCCATGCTTGCATTTGAACCATGCCTTGGTACCTTCAAACAGAAAATTAGCAAGTCATTTCTCTGTCATTTGAAGCCTCACTTGCAGCCTAAAATTAACAGCAAAACAAGAAGCCATGTCCTAGTTGCTTAAGAATTGGAAAAGTACATGTTTGCACCATACTTCCACAACCATGCTTGTACTTACACATAACAGTTTGGTGCATCAGATTTTCTGTCATGGACAAACACTACTGACTGCACACATGATTCATTTTCTCGAGGAACATTCACTTGGCTTGTGGCAATTTTCCAATTTTCTGTAAAACTCCAAAGAGAACAAAAGTTGGCTTGGCTCAATACCATATCTACCATCATGTTTCTGTCATGAGGAACCAACAGAAGCAGCCATTTGACAGCAGAAAAAAGCCATGGCTCACTCACCCTAAAAACTGCATTCACCTTGTTTTAGCATTTTCTGCTCAAAATCTCCAAAGGCCTCGATCAACTCTTGCTTCTCTCATGCTTTAGCCATCTTTGTGAGCTCATTTGAACTATCAAACCCTTGCTGTAACTGTATCTTCCTGCCCTGTTTTCTTCAAGTCACAACAATGGTGAAATCGAGATTTGGGAGTTTCAAGCAAGTGTGAGCTGGTTTTCTTCAAGCATTCAACATTGCCAAGCATAAGAGCCACCTGTTTCAGCACAACAACCTCAAAACACCACTGCTTCCTCCATTTCTTCATAACCAAGTAAAAATCTCGATCTCTTCATTCTCTATGCTATGATATGTTTTAGATAGCTTGTTTTGTGCTGATTTCAATGAGCTTCAAATGGTTAAAAATGGTCCAGTATTCATTAAGATATGCTGATCTAAAGTTTAATGCTCATGTGTGTTTTTGCTCGAATCTTGTTTGTTTGTGTGTTTTGATGAAAATGGCTAATGGATTTATGATGTACAATGTTTAATGAGTGTATTGCCATGCTTGATTGTTATTCCTGGGATTTTTGTTCTTGGTCGAATGCATGATGTTGATGAATGCTTGCTGCAGTTTAGGAAATCCTGCCCAGAAATTTTCCTACTTGTGTTGTTTTGTTGTTTATGTCATGAAGAACATTGTTACTACCATGCTGTTTGCTTGATGTTTGTTTATGATGATTACATGATGATGAAGTTGGATGATGAAATGCCCTGCTGTTGTTCTAAAACCCTAGAAAATTCCCAGAAAAAACCATATGATTTGTGTTGCATGCTGTTGTCTGGTTGCTATGAGAACATGACCAAATGCTATGCTGTTGTATGCTGGTCGAATGTTGTTTGGATGTTGGAGATACCATGAACCTTGCTGTGCTAAAACCCTAGGGTTTTTCTTAAACCCAGAAAATTTGAATGATTGGCCACGGTACTGTTTCATTGGCTGGTAGCCAATCACAACATTTCAATTGCCTTGCCAAAACGCAACACTTTGATAAGTGACACCCTGAATTACCAAACTGCCACTGTTGACCATTAGTTTGACTCGTTAGCTCATGTTATGTGCTTATGTTCATCCAATTATTCATTCAACTTTGAAAATCCATTTCTCTTTCAATTTAAATCCAAAAATCATGAAACTTTTTCCATCATGTTCATGAGTGTGTCTGGTATTTAATTATGATTTTTAATCATTTTTTGTTTGACTGGATTTTAATTGACATGAAGTTTCTTGACATGTATGCATAATTGACACCCTTAGCCATTCCTTTTGTGAAATTGTCATGTTGCATCCAATGAGCTTGAAATTTTTTGTGGTGAAACTAGACTCATTGACCTTTGTTTCCATATAGAGTTTATGCATTTCTCATTTGTGATGTGTGAGCTTTGATTTTTTGAAGTGAAGTGTTGCATTTGGTACTACATGAATGATATGCATTTTCCCAATTTTTGTTCACATGCTTCCTCACATCCAAATGACCCAATTTTTTGCATGAATCACCTATCACATGTCTAGTTTGTGTATGAATTTTCTTGGAATTAATTGTGCTGGTTTTCCATTTGATTGTGAATTTTCTTCCCTGCCTAGTCTATGGTTGACTTTTTGTGCTACACATTGCCATTTCATTTGTGAAATTCTCACATCATATTGTATGACCATGAAATTTCATATGTGATAACTAGACATCTCAAGCTTTGCATTGGTGTTAATCTCACTCATTTCTCTGCTGTTTTCAAATTGATATGATTTTTTGAAGTTGACCCATGCTTGTTGACTTTCATTATGAATTTGGTTTGACTTCATGATTTTAATTGACTGCCTTCCTCTCATCCAAATGCAATGAAATTTGACATGCTTGCCATGCTAGGTGTTAGGATTGAATGTGATTTATTTGATAATTTTTGAGATTGTTTGGGTTGACTTTTGAATGAAGTCTTGCTGTTGACCTTTTTGTATGCCTCTCTTGCCATGCTTTGCATTCCTTGGTGTATGAAATGACAATGGTGCATGATTTGATTATGAATCCAATTGAGATTGCTTCTTAAATGTTTGAACATGAATTGGGTTGACTTTCCTTTGCTGTTTGACTTTTTTCTTTCATCTTTGACCCTAGGCTAGCCCTAGTGGTCTTTTGAGCTTACAATTGAGCTATTGTTTCAGGTTAAGCACCAATGCCTCAAAGATCATTCAAATTTGATTGAGTTGGATTGTATATATCATGTGCTAACCCTTGTTTTGTAGGTGTGACTCATATACTTGAGTCTTGTGCTATGCACATTGGTCCCTCTGTGGTTGACTGTTGTTTCATTTTCCTTTGATTTGAACTGTTAACTTGTCTACTAATAAGTTTGACTTTTTCAGGTACTTTAGTTGCTTAAGTTCCTTGAACTTGCTTTGCTTTGCTATTTAGCAATTGCTTTTGAGGTATAAACCTTTCTTCTTCATGTAGTCTGGAGACCCGGTCTGTTATTTGACCGGGCAAACTGTCTGAAGTCCTCCTTAAGAGGCAATGCCTGTGTGTGTTTAAAATTGTCCCAAGCAGGAAAAGTCCTTCAAGTAAGGCAATTGGTGGAAGGTAGGGATAAGCAATCTATTCCCCACTATTCAGTGTGTCCTCTCTTTGCTCCCATTATATGGTTGAAGCATTGAGATAAAAACCCAAGATCTAATCGAGTCAATAAAGGGGAAAGAGTTCCATCTTTCTGAACTCCCCCACTTTCTATTATTTGATGCTCTCTCTGATCTGAGATAGAAGCAATGAGGCACACCCCTCATCTCCTATTCATCTGCTTCACCTTAGCCTCTCAATGGCAAGGTTAAGAGCGACCTTCACCTATTACAGTGGACTTTCAAAGTCAAACCCTCTTGTGTGAGCCCCCCATTGTTTGGCTATAGAGTGTGCTGTTTGCTATTCATTGATTGATTGATTGCTTCATATGCACTTGTTTGCCTGTATGCTATGCATTTATCATCATCAATTGCCATTAATGCATGATCATCTCATTTGCTTTTGTGATGCTATCATTGTTGTTTGCCCATTGAGGACAATTGTAAGTCCATCTCTTTTGGCCATTTGCTCCTATGATATGGAAGGATAGAGTGTAAGACCTCATTGGTCACTCATAGCTTTTGTTTTGTTTGTTTGATTGTGAGGAAGCAATTGTAAGTCCCTGCAAGTTGGCATTTGCTCTCCTGTGATCATGTTGCATTGTTTGATTGTATGTGAGGATACAACTGTAAGTCCCTGCAAGTTGGCATTTGTTTCCTAGGATCATACTGTGTATGTGAGAGTAAGCCCAGACAGATTGGCATCTAACATCCATGTTTTGCTTTTGTTTGTTTATGTGAGGATGCAATTGTAAGTCCCTGCAAGTTGGCATTTGCTTTCCTATGATCATATGTTGGATATTGGTATAAGTCCAGACAGATTGGCATCCGGTATCCAAGTTTCATTTTGTTTTAGGAGATTAGTATAAGTCCATTGAGTGGCCTCTGATATCCAGTTTTGTTTTAGGAGATTGGTGTAAATCCATCTAGTGGTATCCGGTATCCGCTTTTGTTTGTGAGATTGGAGTAAGACCATTGAATGGCATCCGGTATCATTTGTTTGCTTACATTATTATTATTCATTGCCTATTCCAAAGGACACACTTGAATCATCTTCTATATGATTTCAAGAGGTGAACCTTCTAAGAAGTTTTACGATCCATCTTCATCCATTCATCCCCATTATGTCCTAAACCTTTTCATACTTTGATTTCAAACTTAACATAGATATTGTGCAAACATCTTCATGTTTTCCAAACTAAAAACCTGGACCCAAGTCCTTGACTTTTTTCAAACTTCATTTCATAATACTCATTTGAATTAATCTTAGTCATACTTTGACTCCATTTTCATAATCACAATCAATTAACTTCACCCATTCACTTGTTTTGGCTTTGTCCATTGTTAATCTTTTCACACATTAGCCATAGGTTTCAATTATCATTGTGGTTGATGTAAACCTCACCTTATCTTTAGTGAGTCGACTATAAGACTTCCGTACTGAAAACAGGGTTAACCCCTCTAGTGCGTCGAAGCTATCCTCACATGGTGGATGTTGGTCTTGGTCGAGTTTTCTCCCATTGATAATGAAAAGCCTCAGTGCTATTGTTTAAAATTGAATCCACCAACCTTTTGGAAATCTTTTAGCCGAACTACGGCGTTTTGATCCTTACCTTTGATGGAAGGTACGTAGGCAGCGGGTTCATCCGTTCAAACCCAATAATAAAATTGTATATTCTTTTCTCACCATCCCAATCATGTTTGCACAATGCTTATGTCATAACAAATAACAATTTAGTACAACAAGTGTGAAAAGGGCTCCCTAGGAGTACCTAGGACGTAGTGGGTGCCTAACACCTTCCCATTGCGTAATTTACCCCTTACCCAGACTCTCTGATCTTTTTATTAGTTTTCTACGTGTAAAACTTCTTAGGCTTTTGTTCGCTTTTTAGCCAGTCCTTTGGATAAATAAAAGTGCGGTGGCGACTCGAAAATCATTGTATGCTTTGCTTATGGTTTAATCGATAAATCATATAGCGACGAATACACCGCTACAACTTCTACATATCCTCAATGGGTGGCCAATATTATGCCTGTACCTAAAAAAGATGGAAAAGTCGAATGTGCGTGGATTACCGTGACTTGAATAAAGCTAGCCCAAAAGATGATTTTCCTCTACCACACATCGATATGTTGGTAGACAATACGACTAAATTCAATGTCTTTTCATTTATGGACGGATTTTCCGGTTATAATCAGATTAAAATGGCACCCGAGGATATGGAGAAGACAACATTCATCACACCTTGGGGACATATTTTGTTATCGAGTGATGCCCTTCGGTTTGAAGAACGCCGGAGCCACGTATCAACATGCTATGACTACCTTTTTTCATGACATGATGCACAAGGAGATCGAGGTGTATGTCGACGATATGATTGCAAAGTCGAAAATGGAAGTTGAACATGTAGAACACTTGTTGAAGCTTTTTCAGCGTTTGAGGAAGTACAAACTCCGCTTGAATCCAAACAAGTGCACATTTGGAGTCCGTTCCGGCAAGTTATTGGGCTTTATTGTCAGCGAGAGAGGTATTGAAGTTGATCCTGCCAAGGTCAAAGCAATACAAGAGATGCCTGCGCCCAAAACTGAGAAGCAAGTCTGAGGTTTTCTTGGCCGCTTGAATTACATTTCAAGATTTATATACCACATGACTGCCACATGTGTGCCTATATTCAAGCTCCTCCGGAAAGATCAATGTCATGATTGGGCCGAGGATTGCCAAAAGGCCTTTGATAGTATCAAAGAGTATCTGTCCGAGCCTCCGATTCTGTCTCCGCCTGTTGAAGGGAGACCATTGATTATGTACTTGACTGTGCTTGATGATTCCATGGGTTGTGTCCTTGGTTAGCAAGATGAATCAGGAAAGAAAGAATATGTAATATAATAGTTGAGTAAGAAGTTCACCGACTGTGAGTCTCGGTACTCAATGCTTGAGAAGACATGTTGTGCTTTGGCTTGGGCTGCTAAGCGTTTACGCCAGTATATGTTGAATCATACAACTTGGTTGATATCCAAAATGGATCCGATCAAGTACATCTTTGAGAAGCCTGCTTTAATTGGGAGAATTGCCCGTTGGCAGATGCTGTTATCTAAGTATGATATTGAGTATCAAGCTCAAAAAGCTATTAAAGGTAGTATCTTGGCTGACCATTTGGCGCATCAACCAATTGAAGATTATCAGTCTGTGCAATACGACTTCCCTGATAAGGAGATTCTGTATTTGAAAATGAAAGATCATGATGAGCCTACGCTTGATGAAGGGCCAGAGCCTGGTTCCCGATGGGGTATGGTGTTCGATGGCGCTGTCAATCAGTATGGAAATGGCATTGGGGCAGTGATTATTACTCCTCAAGGCACACATTTTCCTTTTACAGCAAGGATAACTTTCAAATGCACGAATAATATGGCGGAGTATGAGGCATGTATTATGGGTTTGGAAGAATGTGTTGATCTTAGGATCAAACATCTTGATGTTTATGGCGATTCGGCCCTTGTTGTTAATCAGATTAAGGGTGACTGGGAGACGAATCAACCTGGCCTCATCCCATATAGAGATTATGCGAGGAGGATTTCAACTTTCTTTACTAAAGTTGACTTCCATCATGTTCCTCGAGATGAGAATCGGATGGCGGATGCTCTCGCTACGCTTGCTTCAATGATTGCTGTCAATTATTGGAATGAAGTCCCAAAGATTACCGTGGTGCGCTTGGATAGACCAACTCACGTGTTTGCAGTTGAGGAGGTTAAAGATGATAAGCCATGGTATTATGATATCAAGTGCTTTCTCCAAAGTCAGACTTACCCGCCTGGGGCATCTGTTAAAGATAAGAAGACTTTGAGGAGATTATCTGACAGTTTCTACCTTAATGGTGATGTGCTTTACAAGAGAAATGTTGACATGGTTCTGCTCAGATGCGTGGATAGACACGAAGCAGACCTGTTGATGACTGAAGTCCATGAGGGTTCATTTGGTACTCATTCCAATGGACATGCCATGGCAAAAAAGATGTTGAGAGCAAGCTACTAATGGCTGACAATGGAGTCTGACTACTGCAAATACGTAAAGAAATGCCACAAGTGTCAGATTTATGCGGACAAGATTCATGTTCCCCCGACACTTCTGAATGTTATTTCCTCACCATGGCCTTTCTCCATGTGGGGAATCGACATGATTGGCATGATTGAGCCTAAGGCGTCAAACGGTCACCGTTTTATTCTCGTAACCATTGATTACTTCACCAAGTGGGTTGAAGCGGCATTGTATGCAAATGTGATCAGGCAGGTGGTTGTGAGGTTTATCAAGAACCAACTCATATGCCGATATGGTGTGCTAGACAAGATCATTACTGATAATGGATCTAACTTGAACAATAAGATGATGAAAGAGCTGTGTAGCGAGTTCAAGATTGCACATCATAATTCTTCTCCCTATAGACCCAAGATGAATGGGGATGTTGAAGCTGCTAACAAGAACATCAAGAAGATTATCCAGAAGATGGTTGTTACGTACAAAGATTTGTATGAGATGCTGCAATTTGCTTTGCATGGCTATCGTACATCCGTCCGCACTTCAACAGGAGCAACCCCTTTCTCCCTTGTATATGGCATGGAGGTTGTGCTCCCCGTAGAGGTCGAGATCCCATCAATGAGAGTCTTGATGGAAGCCAAGTTGACTGAGGCTGAATGGGTTCAGAGTCATTATGACCAACTGAATTTGATTGAAGAGAAGAGATTAACTGCCATGTGCCATGGTCAGTTATATCAATAAAGGATGAAGAAAGCCTTTGATAAAAAGGTCAAGCCTCATGTGTTCCGAGAAGGTGACCTCGTGCTCAAGAAAGTCTTGTCTTTCACGTCCGGTTCCAGGGGCAAGTGGACTCCAAACTATGAAGGTACATACGTTGTTAAGAGAGCCTTTTCAGGCGGTGCTCTGTTGCTCACAACTATGGATGAGGAGGATTTCACTCGTCCTTTGAATTCAGATGCAGTCAAGAAATACTTCGCCTAAAAAATAAAAATAGAATAGCTCGCTAAGTTGAAAACCCGAAAGGGCGGCTTAGGCAAAAATGAGCGTCTCGGTGGATTAAAAACCTGAAAGGGCGGCTTAGGCAAAAATATGCGTCTCAGTGGATTGAAAACCCAAAAGGGCGATCCAGGAAAAAGTTAGAGACATAAAAAATGAATATATATCCCGCTAGATTGAGTACCTCACCCTGGGGCAATCTAGGCAAAAATTAGGGATTTGGCAAGTAACTGCATCCTGACAAGACTTTGTTCTGCAACTGTCATCTATCAAAGATTCTCGCTCAGTCATCATCAACTGAAGTTCCGAATACAGTGGATTCAGAGTTGGTGGAGAAAAGGTCATTATGTTTAAATTTGTAAAGATCCATGGAGTCTCGCCATTTGCGGACTACCATTCTCTTAAATAAATTTGAGCTGTTATCCAATTCTTTGCACTCTTATTTGTTTCTGTTTAACAAATGTTTGCATGTTTTAATTTATGAATATCAGTGTTTTAAATAAATAAAGTTTTCATGAATAAACTGTTTTAAACAAAGTGAACATTCATAATGACGGAAAGGATAAGTGGAATGTCCTCAGTGCTTTCCCAAGGATAATATGATCACCAAAGGGTAAGACATTTGGCGTTCTTGCTCCTTATATCCTCTTCATCAACTTTCAATTGTCTCCTCAACCGAGCGCAGAAAGAATAATACATCATCAGCTTCCCAGAGAGCCTGGTATGAGAAGTTCTCCTTGACGGCAGTGGATTGATCTGTCTTATGGATTGCTTTCCCCTAGCAGGATTTTTGGATGTTCATCCAATACATTCCCGGTAGTTTGTTTGTGTATACATACTTGTTTCTCCCGCGGAGTTTTAGCAATCCATGATTGGTATATGGTTGATCTGTGAATGATCCCTTCTTTTCCAAATTTTTGCCTCGATATTTTAGAGATGTGTATCCCTCTATATCAGGCACTAGCATTTGTGTTTTATCATTTGTATGGTTGTCATCCCTTGTGTGGACTGACCTAAAATCCCTTATAGATTGATAAAAATTGATATGCTTTAAGTTGAGAATATTCCTTGTCTCATTATCCTGACTATCTACTCACGAGGAAGGTTGTCTTTCCCCAGCATGAGTAAGAATCTCCAACGGAGTAAGCATGTGTTCCTTGCAGAGCTACCTTTCCAGATGATTGTCTCCTCAGCAGGAAGTTGCCTAGTGCAATTGATGAAAGGCTTATTTCCCATTTCATTTATTTTGAAAATAGGTATCCCCGATATGTTGCTTGTTGATGAAGGATTCATTTCCAATTTCTCCAACAAGGGTAGTTTCCTCAAAAGCATTTACAGCTTGTCCCTAGTAGGGTTGCCAGATCAGAGTTTGATGTTTGTATCTCCTCTGAGTCTGAAGATTTCTTCTAGCATTAAGAGCTGGTGGTGAAAATGTTTATTTCCTTCCCCAATGGAGCAAAATGCTATTATTCCCCTTTATAGAGTTTCCTCTCCGGCAGATAAAAGGGAGTGTTTTGTTTTGATGTACATCTGATTGGTGGTTGTTCCCCACGGAGTTTCACATAATTCCTTAATAAGATTCCCCAGTAGAGTTTCTTCTCCGACGGATATTATTGTTATTTAAACCACCTGTCCCCAAGAGAGTTGATGGAAACTCCCCGATAGATTTTCTGCATCTTCCTTATGTTAGGATTGTTTGCTCCTGGAAGACTTCTCCTGTGTAGAGTGTTATCTCCTGTAGTTGGAAGCTTTGACTTTGCCTATCCCCAGCTATGGTTAAAGTCTTCCCTTGTTTACTCTTATTCCAAAGATAATCCTCATCAGAGTTGAGTTCTCTGTTTGATTATCTTCTTTCGCTGCTCCTGAATACATCTTCTTTGTATCTTCAGCGAGTGTAGCTTTCGGGATAGGGTTTGATATCCCCGATGATTTATTTTCATCCTTCTAGGGTTATTCCCAAGCTGAGTTCTCTAGTAGGCTTTGCCCTTCTTGTCGAGACGTTTGCCGAGTGTCTGTTCGTGATTCTTGGACTTGTTTGTGTTAGATATGTCTGTTTGTTAGCATTAATTATACATAAATCATGCATATACATGCATAATCATAGCATTTAGATATTCATGATGCATTCTTTGCCATATATCTTTGCTTGTTATCTCCTGCTATTGGTGAAATGTTCTTCCCCAAGAAGATGCTTGTGTCTGATCTCGCCACATAGAGTCAGACCCATAGGCAGAAAGTGTCTATCTTTCCTTCTTTCTTCCCCACTGAGTTATGTCCTCGTGGATGATTATTGTTTCAGTTTCCTCCCCAGTTGTGTATCGGGATGGAATTACTCCCCTGAGTTATATCCTCATTGGGTTGAGTCTTGTTTTTCTAGTTTGTTCCTTGATTGATTCCTTTCTTGTTATCCCCTACAGTTCCCTGTGGTTCAGTTGTTCAATTGCTCAGTAACCAGTAATTGTTCATCCTTTCCCCAACAGATTTTGTGGCCTTCTACCTAGTAACCGATAGTTGTAAATCCTATTTCTGTGGTTTTCTACCCAGTAACCGGTAGATGTAATCCCCTCTTTGTTGGTTATCTTTACCCAGTAATCGGTATTGATATTCCTTCGTTTTTGAGTATACCACCCAGTAACCGGTGATCTATCTCTTGGATAATTGCTTTTGTCAGGCAATTTATCCTTAGTGAGTCATCTTTCATTCACCCTTGTTTGGTGATGATTGTTTCTCCTTCTGATTGGTCATTATTTTATGCCCAGTAACCGGTATCCCGATGTCCTTTCTTTTCGGTCAATTTATCCTTTATTAACCCAGTAACCAGTTGCGGATAATCTTCCATGCGAGTATGTTATCTACGTTTTTACCCATATAACGGTAGTAGATAATATATCTCATGCGCTCTTCAGTCGAAGTCTTTTTCTTCCCCAGTCGAGTAAGATTCATATTTCCTTGTGGAATCGAATGTCCATCCTGTAAGTCGAGTTTTCTTTTTCAGCCCTCCTTTCGGATGATGAGTGTCTTGGATATGTTCCCAATTCACGCCTGGTTGGTCACCTATTAAATACCCAGTAACCGGTATCACTGGTGTTCCTTCCTTCTGCTCCCTATTATGACCTTTTGTCCCCTGTGGAGTCAGATTTTCCTGAGTTGAGATGTGCCTTTTGGGTCCTCCTCAGATGTTTCGGACGATTGATATCTTTCACCCTTATACCGGTCTTAGATATTCTTTCTCCCTGAGCGTGTTGTTCTCTCACCCAGTAACCGGTGTTTTGATAACATGTCTCTCTTTGATTTTATTACCCAGTAGCCGGTAATATCTCGTTGTTTCTTCCTCAGCTGAGTCCTTTGTGGACATCCCCGTCTGAATCCGGTTTTTTTTATCCGATGTATCCTTTGTGGATAGTTTTGTTGTATTGGCATATTCCCCAATACATGCATCTTTGCGTCAGCTCGAGTCTTTCCATTGATTTATTTTCATGGAATCCCTTCGTGTCTCCCAGCAAGTTTTCAAGTCGTGACCTGCTCACGCATTTTTACCTTATTTCCCCCAGAGTCTCTGTCTCTCTAGTGAGTGTGTTACTCCTATGGATCTTCAGTTCCTCCCGATTTCTTTTCCTTTGTGGAAATTATTCACCATGAAGATTTTATTTTGCATGCATACATTTGCATCATGAGGTCTCTTAGGGACCAAAATTCGTCTCTTTGCTATTATTTAAGCTCATTCTATCTCATCGAGACGAAGATTTTAACCTTCATATCTCCGGCTTGAATGACCTTAAATAGGGGCACCTGTAAGACCCTAATTTTGACCCTAAGATCCCTCATGGCATCATGTTATTGCACAAGTGCATTGCCTCAAGGATCATAGCATGTTTGGCTCCTTAACCCTAGGGTTGGGACTTGTTTGAGTGATTTGAGATCACCAAGCATGCTTGTATTGTGTTATTGCTTTTCTTATTTGATTACTAACCAAAAGCACAAAAATATGTCACTAACTCTTTTTGTTTTGAAGCTCAAATGATCATGTGCTCCACAATGCTCCTAGGAGGCTCCTAAGCCCAATGCAATGGCTAGATGAAGATGAGAAAAAGCATGACAATGGTCCACAAAGTTCCTAATCATCATATATGTATCCCAAGTATCTCAATTTTCCAATTTGATCAAGATAACCCAAACGGCTTGAAGATTTTTCCACACAATACCATGAAAGAGGGGAGACTTACACTCTCACTAACTAGAATGTTATGCCTTTTAAGTCATAAATTTAGCGCTATGTTAAGCAATCGTAATTGGACTTACGTAGAAGTCACAACTATTTGAGGTCGGGCAATAGAGTTTTGGTGTTAATGCATGTTAAGAGACATACTATTATGAAATGTGCTCATGAAACATACCACACACAAAAAGAATATGCAAAAGGTGTGGCCTAATCTCATCCATACTCATGTTAATTTTTCAATCAACTAGCTTTAGGACTTTGAGATATCATAGGTCAAATGAGATGAATGCATAAAGAAAGGGAATGAGATGAAGAGGGAGGGGAGTAGATGAAAACTCAAATTGATCAAAGGAGGACTTTTACCAAATTAATATCATTCATTCATTTTGGGAGATGGAATGTACATTCCATCAACCCCCTAAATCCAATGATATTAATTTGACAAAGTCAAATCAACCTTGACCAAGACCCAACAACAAGAGTCAAATACCAACAAGTCATCACAATTGGTCAACAAAATTATTTGGCATTTATTCCAATTAAAAATACTAAAATAATACATTTAAATTAAATATGGTTTGTCAAATTCCTAAAACCTCATCAAAACACCAAATAAATGGCCATGAGATTTATCATAGGTCAAACAAGGTCAAAGGACCTTGGAGAAAAAAATTCAGAATTTTAAAACACTTAAAAGTATTTTTAAACATTTAAAAACAAATGAAAAATCAATTAAATCATGAAAAATATTAATAATGATCCAAAAAATAATTTTAATTCAGAATATGAAAGAAGAAAATATTTGAAATTTTTTGGTGAAACTCTCATATTTTTTGGATCAATATTAAAATTAATATGAATTAATGAAAATCAAAGGAATAAAAATTAAAATCAAAAAATAAAAAAAACGTGGACCACTGATCTGCCTCATTAATTGAGGTGGCAGATCAAGTGGTGAGAAACGTGCGTTCCATGGTACACGCTAGTCAGTGCGCCACACACTTGGTCATCACAAACAACGTTCCTGATTAAAACATTTTAAATCAATCCAATGGCTCAAGACCATGCCACATCATTGCCGGAGCAAAGCGTCGGTCGTCTTCTCAGGCGACCTTGGCCGGACTGGTCCATTCATCACCTCATCAAAAATGAAAAAGGAGGACATGATCTGAAAGGAAAAATGGTGTAGATCACGAATATGACCTCAATTTTTAACTAACTCCTCACATATAGAAAGATATGAGGAGTTGAAATTTGAGGTATGTCAACTGAGTTGCTTCGATTTAACCTCTAAGCAACTCAATCTTCTTGCCTACATTGGCAGGACTTCAGACAATCAAAGAATCAAGAGAATTAAGCAAGATTGAGAGAGAATCGAAGAGATGAAATTTTCTGGAAAATACCTTCTATGCAGGTCTGGATTCAACTTTTCTTGCCTTGGCTCGTGCTTGATCTCACTCAGAATGCTTGCAGCAGTAGAATGAAAATCACAAAAGGTCTTGGATCCCTGGAGTTTTGAATCTCAAAACAGTGAGATCCAAACTCAATTTCAAGATGAAATTCTCAGGTTTATCCTCTCAAATGGAAGGGTTAGGGGTTTAGGATCAAAGTTGGCGCGAATGTCTCTTCAATTCTGATGCTAGAGGGCTCTATTTATAGTTGCAGCTCATGATATTTGCACCTTCAAATTCACTTTCCAAAATTGGCAATTGATGATGCATGGGTGCATGAGCGTGTACAGGCCCATGAGATCATTGCTTAAGGTCCACAAATGAGTGTGAGAGGGTCTGAAATCAACTTGGATTGCAAGGCAAGTGTGTGTGAAGATTTGAAGTTTGATCTTTGCCAAATGATGATACCATGTTCATGCCATGTGCAGCCCTAGTAATTCTTGTCCAAAATGGATGAACTTGGACTTTTTGGAAAGGTTAGATCAAGAGGAACAACTTTCATGTTTAACACTTTTCCATTTGAAGCTTGTATCATGATGAATTTTGAGGTGGAAATTTGGAAATTTCAACATGTTGAAATTTTTTCTAAGTGTCAAGCCATATATCTCAATATTCCACCTTGCTTAACTTTTTGTGAGCTTCAAATGAGAAACGTGTCTTCATAAAAATTGTAGCTCTTTCAAAGACCTTCAAAATGGTCACCAATTTCATGTCATTTAGATTTGAAATGATAAAGTTATGCATTTTTGAAGTTTGGAAAAATCACTTGTTCAATGGTATAGGTCAAAAGTGACCTATAATGTAGCCTCATATCACATGCTCATAAAAGTTGAATTAGCTCTCACTACCAACATAAAGGTTGAAGTAGACATCTTGAATTTGATTTTACAACTTGGAAATATTTCATCTCATAAAAATTGTGCAAGTTATGGCCTTGGGAAGTTGACTTTCAAATTAGGGTTTAGACAAAATGACCTATAATGTTTCAATATAGAAAATGATTTTCCAAGAAAAACTAGCTTTGGGTCTCAACATGAAAGTTGTTTGTAATGTAATTTATAGTAAGTTTTATCTTGGAATAATTTGCATATTATGAAAAGTGTAGGAGATAGGGTCTAGGGAGACCCAGTTTTGATCATATGAATTCATCTGGCCAACCACCATCAACCAACTTGCTAATCTTCAATTCTCTTGACTTTCTAGGCTCATGGTAGATCATATATGCATAAGATGATGAAATTTGAAGTGCCCCTTGAGAAATTTGATCAATTGGTGAGATAGCTTGTTGGAGAAGTTACTCAAGATACCCAGTCAAACTAGGGTTTCCAAGGCAAATCACCCTCAAACTCTTGAAGAAAACTTGATCAATGTAACATGTAGAAATAATTGGGACTCATATATGATGCTCATAATCATTCTTGAATCAATCCATGGTCGTGCTCTTTGTCATGAGGGTCTCAAACCCTAGATATGAACTTGATAGATCAATGGAGATCATGCCCTACCTACAAAAGAGTTAGGCAAATGCAAAGACATATTTTTGGTATTTTGGTTAGTAAAAATGATAAAATACAAGTATGATGCAATCACAAAGTTCTTGGTGATCTCTCCCAAAATAAACCCAATGAAAGAGAGGTAAGGAGGATGCCAATGTATGATCCCAATGCTAATGCTTATGATGAAATTGCATGAGGGATCTTAGGGTCAAATTTGGGGTCTTACACTATGCTTTTAGCCATAAAGTACTGGAATGCTCTGTCATATCTAATGACATAATCAGTACCAAAAGCTTCTAAGACTATTTCTTCCTCTAGTTTTGAAATTTTACTTTTCAAAGTAGAGTTCTTACTTTCTAAAGAAACTAATTTTTTATTTAGGGAAGAAATATCTTTCTCAAGCTCACTGCGAGTTTCAGAAGCAACTACTTGGACTTGTTTAAGGTCCTTGTACCTACTTTGAAGATTCTAGTACTTTTCTAGTATTTCAAAGATACATGATTCTAAATCAGAACGAGACAATTCAGAAAATACTTCTTCAGAATCAGAGTCTAATTCTAATTCTTCAAAATCTTCTAGATCAACTATAGTTACCATCAATGCAACGTTGGCTTGTTCTTCATCTGAATCTTCTTCTTCGGATTCTAAATCATCCCATGTAGCTATCAGCCCCTTCTTGCCTTTAGAAAACTTCTTCTTAGGCGTTCTATCCTTTTTCAGCTTAGGACACTCATTCTTATAGTGGCCTGGCTCCTTGCACTCAAAGAAGATAACCTCTTTACCAGAAC
The DNA here is from genome assembly GCF_024323335.1 of Lathyrus oleraceus. Classification (NCBI taxonomy): domain Eukaryota; kingdom Viridiplantae; phylum Streptophyta; class Magnoliopsida; order Fabales; family Fabaceae; genus Lathyrus; species Lathyrus oleraceus. Next base: position 19,577,442 of record NC_066579.1, read on the forward strand.
CTTGCTTCCTCTGTCCATACGAAGAATCAGAACGACCAACAGTCCTTCTAGATACTCTAAACTCCCATTGCCCATTCTGCATATGTCTCCAGAGTCTGTTGACTTTCTTGGAGATCAAAGATAACCCATCATCATTTTTTAAGTCTTCATCAGAAACTTCTGATTCTTCCTTAACTTGATAAGCTTTTGTCTTTTTAGGCTTGGATTTTTGAGCAACTGATTTACCTTTCTTCTGAAGTTCATCTTCAACGAGTTCAATCTCGTGGCTTCTCAAAGAACTAACAAGTTATTCAAGACTAATCCTATTAGGATACCTTGATAACTTTAAATCAGTTACCATAGGTCTCCATTTTTATGGAGACTTCTGATTATCTTCTTGACATGGTCAGATGTAGAGTATCCTTTGTCTAAAACTTTCAGTCCTGCAACAAGCATCTGAAATCTTGAGAACATAGCCTTAGCGGTTTCACCATTTTCCATTCTAAATGCTTCGTACTTATGGATTAAAGCCAAAGCCTTTGTCTCCTTTACTTGAGCATTTCCCTCATGAGTCATTCTCATGGAATAAAAAATAGACTTAGTAGAATCTCTATTTGTTATCTTCTCATACTCAGTATAATAGATAACATTAAACAATATTGTTCTAGCCTTATGATGATTTTTGAAATCCTTCTTTTGTTGATCTGTCATAGCACTTCTTGCTATATTATTTCCTTCAGCATTAACTGGGTGATGTAGCCATTGACTACAAGATCCCAGAGATCAACATCGTATCCAAGAAAGAAACTTTCGATTCTATCTTTCCAGTGATCAAATTTCTCACCATCAAAGATTGGTGGTTTAACACTGTAGTGATCTCTCTCATTGTTGTTAACAATGTTAGTAGCGTTAACAGTGGCCATTGTTTCTCACACAAACTGAATTGGTACTGAACACGGTTAAGTGTTGATAATTTTTTTATCACAATCAGAATCGGAGCTCTGATGCTAATTGAAGGTGTGAAAACACAAGAAATGTGGGGGGGGGGGGGGGGGGGGGGGGTTATTTGGGTTTTAAAAACAAAAGCTTTTTACCAACTCAAGAACACGACTCAAATGTTAATAACAAAGAGATAAAAACACAAGTAATTTTATTCTGGTTCGCTTGAAACTCAAAGCTACTCCAGTCCATCCGCCAAGGTGATTTCACCTTATACACTAGGACTTAATCCACTATAATTAACTTATTACAATAATCACAAAGAATAACCTTATTTGTTTTCTCAAGGATCCGACTATACCCTAGTCTCCTTACGGAATCACAGAGAACAACTTTCTTTATCTTCTCAAGGATCTGACTATACCCTAGTCTCCTTAAGGAATCACAAAGAACAAATTTCTTTGTCTTCTCAAGGATCCGACTATGCCCTAGTCTCCTTAAGGAATTACAAATAACAAGTTTGAATCAAAGGTTTTGTGTTTACAAGATGCTTCTACACAAGAAGATTTTACACAAATGAAAAATAAACACTTAAATAAAAACTGTGTATAAAATTGATAGCTTTTCACAAAGAAATTGACTTCTCAAATTTTTGTAGCGCTTCCAGCTTTCTTGAAGTCTCAAAGTCTTACTTATATAGCATAAGAAAAGAGACCGTTGGAGGAAAAAATGGGGATACCAATAGAGCGACTTTCCACTATTGGATTGATGAAAGGAGTGATACAACGTACAGTCCTTCGCCCACAATTTCAGTGACATGTGTGATGTATAGTACTGTCCTTTGCCCACGATATTGGGTAGTGGAAGGAATATTTGATTTGTATTATGTACTATTTGATCACGTATACATTTTGATCTTATCTTAAAATTCATTGACTTCTTATGAAAGTTGATGAAGCATGAAATGAAGAAACATACAGCTGGATTCATAAACTTTAGAATCTTCAGTCAAAACCTTGACAACGTCAGTAGTCTTGCTTGAGATCTTCAGACTCTTTAGTCAGAACCTTCATAACCTCAACGTATGTCTTGAGATCTTCAGAATCTTCAGCTAAGTAACAAAATTTCATAAGCTTGCCATTCTTCAGAAGCTTGATGATCAGAGTCACATTCATAAGCATAAATCGAGAGAACGTCGCAGCAGCAACATAAGGTCTCCTCATAAACTTATTAGGAGTAAATTGGCACAGAAGCAGAAAGATCATTGCAACAGCAACTTGAACATCTTTTAGAACTTCTAATGATTAGCGCAGAAGCGGAATTGGAGCATAATGTTCAGAAATTGATGACGTTGCACGTCATATTCTCAGAATTAGAACTTGTTGTTAAAGCTACACAATAGAAAACCATTAGGGTACCAAAATTATTCTCACACAAATATAACATTGTTATCATCAAAACTCAAGGTGTAGATGCATAACTAAATCTTGTTCTAACCGGTAGGAATCATGTGGGTATTGTCAAGTTCGAGAAAGTGATGCAACAAGATCTGGCTAAAATTTTCCATCAATAGAAATAGATGGGGTACCAAAGATCTAAACAAAAATGGCTAGCTGATGGTGACGGGAATACTAAATTCTATCACATCAAAGCATTGCAAAGAAGGAGATCTAAGAATAATCAAGAATATTGGATAGAGGATGCAACTGAAATTAAAAGCATGTTTACAAACTACTTTTACAATCTTTATACCAGTGAAGTTAATGTTGATAGTTTGGATTCAAAATGTTTATTCTTATCCTCCAATCGAAGAGAATATCATCTTCAGCTTAATGAAGAGTTTAAGGATAAAGAAATAAAACAAGCAATCTTTGATATAGATCCTTGCAAGTCCACAAGGCTTGATGGTTACCCCGCTGGATAATGTTTGTAGTTTTATCCAGTATTTTTGGGCTAACCCTTGTGAGATATAAGAGATTAATCAAACTGAATTTTGTCGTATCCGAAAGATTAATACTCCTGAGCATGTTATACAATTTAGACCTATTGCGATATGTAATGCAATTATAAAGCCCTCAACAAAATTACAGTCAAGAGACTGAAGGTGTGTATGAACATAGTGGTTTCTCCAAATCAAACTGGCTTTATTCCTAATATGAACATTCATGAAATTATAGTGGTTGCTCAAGAAATTTCCCATAGCATGAACAAACTAAAAGGTAAGAAGGGGGTACTTTTCCATTAAAGTTGATTTAGAAATAGCTTATGAACTGGAAGTTTAGAGAGAAAGTGCTTATGGAACTCAATATTCGTCAACATATAAGGAGTATCATTATTGCTTCAATATCTTTTGTGAGCACGAGAACTATTTGGAATGAGCAAAAAGGAGATTTCTTCAATCTCAAGAAAGGGCTTAGGCAAGAGGACACTTTATCTCTTTACCTTTTTGTCTTGTGTATTGATAAGTTATCTCATATGATTATGGATATTATGGAGAAGAGAGAATGGGATGGCAAGAAGGTGGGGAATAATGGGCCTAAAGTGTCTCATATGATGTTTTCAGATGATTTGATTCTTTTTGGGAAAGCCACTGTTCAATAAATCACTTGCATCACCAAGGTCCTGAGGAATTTCTATGGATCTTCATGTCAAAGGGTTAGTGTGGATAAGTCTAGCATTTTGTTCTCTAAGAATACTCATACACACATTAAAAATCAGATTGTCCAAGTGTTTGGATTGAAAGAAACAGAGGAGTTTGGCATGTATTTAGGGGTGCCTTTAACAGGTCTTCACCCTAGAGTAAAGCATTATCAATACCTAATTGACAAAGTAAGGGCTCTCGCTAGTTATAAAGGTAAACATATTTCCTATGTTGGTAGAGTAACTCTTGCTAAGACTATGATAGAGGCCCTTCCAACTTATACCATGATGAGTAATAAAGCGTCTACTACATGCTTGAAGGAAATCCATAAGACTAAAAGGAATTTTATATGGGATCATAGTGAAAATGATAAAACTAATACATACTATTAGTTGGAAGGAAATTATTAAACCTAAAAAACTTGGAGGATTGGGCTTGAAAAATCTCAAAGAAACAAATGAGGCATACATTGCCAAACTAGGATTGGAGATCAAGTCTAGAGAAGATTCCTTGTGGTGTGAGGTGATTAATGGAAAATACATTAGGAAGTCTAAAGTCTTTACCAAATATTATGATTCAAGCCTTTGGAAACAAATCGTGAGTGTTTGACCTATGCTTGATAACATGTCTAAGTGGGAAGTGGGAAATGGTCAAAAAATCAAAGTCTTGTTAAATTACTGGGTTGATCAAGGAATCATACTCATTGATTCCGTGTTTACTCCTACTGATAACTGAGATCATGCCTATCTATTAACTATTATGTCTAACAATTAAAATTGGAACCAAACACTATTAAGAAATACTCTTCCTCATGATATGGTGGAAATAATTCGAGCAATAGAACCTCTACTCTGGATAGAATTGACTCTGACATGTGCATTTTGGGAGGAACTAACTTAGGATATTTTACAATATACAATGCGTTTGATCTTATTGTAGGTACAAGTAATCCAGTTCATATGGAGCATTGTAGTCTCATTTGGAAGTTGTCCATACATGAGAGAATCCGTAACTTTATCTAGATGATTCACCATAATGGAATTAAGACAAACAAGTACCTCAGTCAACTCAAACTAAGGGAGCAATATTGTGATGATTGCACTGATGATGAAGAGACTATTCTTCATGTTATAAGGAACTGCATACATGCTAAGCCAATATGAATACAATTGTTGTCAATATCTGACAATAACTTTTTTTTTGAATGTAACTTATCGGTTTGGTTGGCCCTCAACCTGCTGATTAATCATGGAGAAAAGGAGGCGAATTGGAAATTCGTTTGGGCCACTACTTGTCACCAACTCTGGCACGGGAGAAACCAGAGGATTATGTTTTAGATTTCGTTAGTCCATACAACATGGTTGATGATATAACGGAAAAACCCAGAAGTTATGATCAAATTATAGTTTTGCAGAACAAGATTCACCATAGAGCCATAACAACCTCTGCCACTGATTGGAAACAGCCTGAGAAGAATTGGGTTTGCATCAACACAGATGGCGCAGTAGCTAAGAACAAGGTAACAGGGTGTATAGGGATAACTAGGAACTGTGTGGGCAAGTAGCTGGGTGGATTCTCCAAAATTGTTGGTATTTGCAATGTCACAATCGCAATTATGGGGTGTTATGGAAAGATTAAAACTTGCCCAACCCAAAGGATAGAGATTCAAATTGATAATCAAGAAGCTGTTAATATGTTATTCATGGAAAAAAATGTCCATGTGAGTGGTATGAGCTTAATTCATAAAATCAAGATTGCAATAGAAGGCTTTTTGGAGGTTAACGTCTTGAAATTCACAGGGAATCTAATAAGAGTGTCAATGCTTTGGTAAAGTATAGTTTAAATCTTCATTGAGGCAATTTAGAGTTTATTGACTGCCCTAATTTTTTTGCTAAATGACATTACAAGCATTCATTGATTTGTTAGTTTTCGTTTTTAAGCTTTTTGTCCTCTTAAAACAAAAACAAAAATATATTATCAAAAATAACAATCAATAAAATATAATCTACTTAAATGTGACATTAAGAGATCATAATGGTGGAGAGAAAGAGATTAATTACTATACACTGTCAGTTTAAAATATTTTACACATTCGATTCATCATCATCACCCGTTTGTATTACTTTATAGAATTTTAAAATAAAAGTCAAATTTGTTTCAACATCCAACGACTATGATTAGCTGACAGTGTAAATTTTTTTTACACTATAATGTATTTCAATTAAATCCGGAGAGAAATTACAATTATTAGAAATAATTGTGGCTTGTGATTTCATCAAGATTATATGGATTGTGTTATAACTATTATTTAAGAAGAAAAAATGAATATTTAATTTTTAAATAAATTTAGATTAAACAAATATAATTAAATGACATGAAAAATATACTTAATAAATTTAGATTAAATAAATATTTTTAAACGACATGGAAAATATGATTAACCAGCTGATAATAAATATATCATATCATTTGTGCCACCTATTAAAAAAATTGACACATCATCACTTTTTTTTACCAAAAGGAAGAAAGAGTACCAAAATTGATAAAAATAAAACTGATTTCATAATAAAGTAAAATGAGAAGATCAAAAGTGGAACAACAATGTTACTCATTATCTAAAGTGGAACAACAATGTCTCAAAAATAAAAACCTTTTTAAGAAATAAAAATTGCTTGAAGGTTATTGTTTCCCCACACACATAATAGGATATTCTTATCGAAAATAATTTTATTGGGATAATTAAATTATTATTAAAATATTCCTTATAAACATACTTTAATGTTTAGTTAGGATATAAATATAAAATATAATTCAAATATATATAATATTTTTATTTAAAATTAAAATGATTTAAATTATAATTATTTTCAAGACTAAAAGAAAATTTTCAAAATAAAACTTCTGAAAAGTAATATAAATATTAAAAATTTTAGAAGTATAAATTGTTTACTCATCCATTCAAATTATGTCATATAATTTTTTTAATATCATTAATTAAAAAAACAAAATGATTTGATTTTCTAATATTTAGAATAATTATAACTTATAGAAAAATACTTTTTTATTAGAAAAACATTTATAACATTATAATAAATTTTTAAATCTTAAACGTTAACTAAACACTTTTCTATTACATTTAATATTTAAATTTTTTATAAACAGAGATTCATATGAACTTTTTTATTTGTTATAATTATGATTAATATAAGAAATTCAAATCATCTTTTGTTCAGTGTTAAATTTTAACTTGATAATTTTTGTTACAATGATTAAATTGTTACTAAAATATTGAGAGTCTTGTTTGATTTTAGAAGTAAGTATAGAATAACTTATTTATCAAATTAAATTATGAAAAAAATATATTTATAAAAAATGACAGATGCATTGTTAAAACAGTTTTGTTTATTAAATTAATTTTCTGAGTTAAGATTTTTAAGTAAATTTATTGATATAGTTTTAATACTAAGAAGATGAGTAAACAATTTATGTTACTAATTAATTTAAAATTATTATTAAGCAATTTTATTTTGAAAGTTTTCTTTTAGTCTTGAAAAATATTTATAGTTTAAATAATTTTAATTTTAAACAAAAATACTAAATATATTTGAGTTATATTTTATATTCATATCCTAAGTAAATATTAAGTATATTTATGAGAAATAATTTAGAAATATTTAATAATGATTTAGTCATTGGAATAAAATTATTTTTGTTAAGAATCTCTTTTAATGGAATTTTAAATATTAAGTTTAATAGAAAAAATTCAGTAAATTACTCTTTATTTGAAATTTTTTATTCTTAAATATTAGTTAAACATTTTTCTTTATAATTACCAATTCCTACGGATAACACTTATATATATATATATATATATATATATATATATATATATATATATATATATATATATATATATATATATATATATATATATATATATATATATATATATATATATATATATATATATATATATATATATATATATATATATATATATATATATATATATTAGGTTATTAAAAATTATTCTTTATCTTAATTATTAATTTATTTTAATTAATGATTAAAAATAGTCTATAATTAAATATGGGGAGAAAAAACAATTAGTTTTTCTAATCATGGATTGAAAACAAATTAATGGTCATGGAGTAAACTTTAATAATTGACTCTTATAGTAAGAATAAATAAATAAATAAATAAATATAAATAAATAAATATATATATATATATATATATATATATATATATATATATATATATATATATATATATAAATAAGTAAATAAATAAATAAATAAATAAATAAATAAATAAATATATATATATATATATATATATATATATATATATATATATATATATATATATATATATAATCAACTTATTCGAAGAGAAAATATTTTTATCTTACTTTAAATTAAATATAATATAATAATTAATAAAGTAAGAATATTAATTATATTAGATTTAATTTAAAAACTATGAGTTAAAAAAATTTAAAAACTTACGTTTGTAATAATTTTAACTCCACTCATATATATATATATATATATATATAATATATATATATATTATATATATATATATATATATATATATATATATATATATATATATATATATATATATATAATATATATATATATATATATATATATATATATATATATATATATATATATATATATATATATATATATATATTATATATATATATGTTTGTTAGGAAATATATTCGTACAATAATTATACATTGATTTCTTTTTCTCATTATAACGTTTTTAAAGTTTGAATATAACACTCATGATTATTTGTATAAGAGGCTAAGACTCAATTTTTCCCCTATAAAAACGCATATAATGTGTATATATTAAGGAATTAGAAAAAAAATGTATACAAGTGAAATAAAAAAACTTTGATTTATAATTTCTTTTTCAAAATAACCATAATTTTTAATTAATTTTTTGGAATAACCTATACTTCAAATAAAGTATAAAAATAATCAACTTTAAAAAAAAAATACGTAGCAAGAGGAGTAATCATGTTTGATGAGACATGTACTCAAAAATTATATATAGGCGCCATCAAGTATGGGCCACATGCAATTATTACTATTTTGTTTGGGGTTTTCTATAAGTATTGCATCCCTTCTTATTCATTTTCACCCATTTTCTAAGTCCCTCCCTCAATTTTTCTTCAAAATGTCATAATATATGTCACCTTATATTCGGTATGCCAATTTGATTCATTCAGCAGTATAGTCTCCGATGAAGATCTGACTCTAAAATACGGAGAGTTCGAGCATCTTCATAGGAGCTTGTTCCATTCGTTAGGTGGAGACATTGTAGACGGTGAAAAGATCAAAAGAATTCAAAGGCTTGTTACCGTGTATAACGACAATGGAGAAAATTGTTTCTGCGACAATGTTAAACTGATAGAGATTGTCGTATTTTGATGCATAGCATGGAGAAAATTGTCCTGATGGTTGTAATTGTATAAATATGATGTTTAGTCGTTGTATTTGTTTGTATTATTGTTTAGTTGTTAAAATTATTGTTTAGTTGTTGTTTAAATTATTGTAACTGGATCTTGTGATATTTATGAAATGAACATTGTTTTTAATATCAAATAAAATGGTGTCATATAAAATTATCTTGTGGTGCTTGCTTCAATATTGGGACAGTTTGTACGATTATATCCGAGCTGATGACATCAACTACATAATCTTACCATTTTGTTCGCCGTATCCATTTCGATTCCAATACGCGTGCTGTTAGGACGACCCTTTTTTCTTTCTTCGCATATCTTGATTGTGTCAAACTATCTCTCCTTGATATGAAGACCAATAATCCTCATTTGCTACCACCGGAAAGCTATTGTTATACATATTGCATAAGTTTATGACTTTGTAAACAACAGATTGTAAGTTGGAAGAGTCCTGACAAACCTTTGAGCATGCCACTATGACATGGAAGCAAGGCATACATAAGGCTTGGTACTTTCTACAATCGCACCAACTTCTATCTAATTATACTCGGTAGTATCCCTTTGGTCTCCCTTCATTGTGATTCGTTGTCTCATCTACACAGAATTTAAACAACAACTGAACAATAATTTAAACAACAATACAAACAAATACAATAACTAAACAACATATCTATGCGATTACAACCATCAAGGCAATTTCCTCACTGTTATGCATCATAATAAGACAATTTTTGTTAGTTTTAACATTGTCCCATGAACGACTTTCTCCATTGTCGTTGTACACGGTAATTGACCTTTAAATTCTTCTGATCTTTTCACTGTCTACAATGTCTCCATCTAACCAACTGATCAAGCTCCTCTGAAGATGCTCGAATGTCTCTATTTTCTAGAGTCAGATCTTCATCGAAGGTTTTACATTTTACTGTCGAATAAATCAAATTGACATTCCTCTTGTGAATATAAGACGACATATATGATGATATTTTGAAGAAAAATTGAGGGATAGACTTAGAAAATAGGTGAAGAATGACCAGGAGAAATGCAATATTTATTGAAAATCTCAAAGAAAGCAGTAGCCACTACTTGTGGCACATGCTCGTAGAGGATGCATGCATGCGGCACATGCAATAGCATGTTCTTTAAGCATGCGACATGCTTGGTGGCGCCTATGTACAATTTTTGAATGCATGCGCCATCACATATAGCTATTTCTCTTGCCACATATTTTTTTTAAAGATGATTATTTTGATACTTTATTTGAAATATAAAATATTTTAAATTAATTTAAAATTATGATTATTTAAAAAAAAATCATGATTTGTTGCTTGCTGAGTCATAAGGGTCGCGTCAGCAGAACAAATTCTTTTAATAAGCTCCACACATTACAATTAGTCAACATTTTGCTTCTCCGAAAGAAGCGGGTGCTTTTAACATGATACTACGAATTTTGATAACAAAATGAACATCACCTCATAAACATTAAGCTCTCGAATTTCTTTTGAATAGACCATCACATTATATACGTATAATTCAAAAAAACGATTCTTCATTTTATTATTGTTCATCTTTGGTGTATGAGGAGATTATTATATTCTGGTGATAAAGGTCTATTTGTGTCACTTTCTATAGCTTTTGCTTTGTGGGTCGAACCATAATGCTTATGACTTTTGGCCCATTGGGAGGAATCTACATGACACCCTCAATTTGAACATGTCACCTTCACATAATCTTTCATTTGACTATAACACTCATAAGCTAAAAAAAAATTGTTTTAAGATTTGCAGTCCACACGGGATATTTGCAAGTAAGTGTAGCTTTTAATTAGATTTATGCATTTATATTGATTTTTTAATTTTTTTTACTAGATATTCAATAAAAAAAAAGCATATTTACCAACTATTTTAAAATTGTCGGTGTCAAATTTTTGGTTTTATATCGACAAATTTGAAATATCTTGTATAATCTCAATTTTTGTGTGCATGCTAACAACAATTTAGAAATAATCGGTATGGATAATATATGTTTTTACTGGCAATTTTAACATTGTCGGTAAAAATACATATGTTCATATCGGATATTTATAAATTGTCGATAAAAACAAATACATTTGTACCACATATTTTAAAATTATCAGTATTTATGGGGTGGACCGAATATTTCAAAATCGTTTGTAAGTCAGTTTTTTTTTTTGTCTTTTTTTGTGTGTGTAGTGAGAAGAAAAGGAAGAGACGACAAGATCATATCTAGATTGATCAAAAGGACAGTTGTAGAGAGCTTCGGTAGAGGTGACGAAGATGATGAAGATAACCGTTTATAGACCACGGTAGGTAGAGTAGTCCCCATTGTTTCTCACTGTAGGAGGATTGAGTAATCTCGTGGACCATATACTCTCAAGCGTATATGAGGTAGATATGATCGGGCCATAGATCATGATATTGAGCCACATGTTATCGTTACTGATTAGGTTGAACTAGATGCTCAGACTGATATAAAGGCTCTTGTTTTGACAGATACAAAGGTGTCGACTCAAGCTGATACAAAGGCGTCTGTTCAGGCTGACACTGATGGAGGGTTCTCTGGAGGAACCAGTGGCTCTACCTTGCTCACTGGGTATGTCAATCATGTGACATCTAGATTATGGCAAGAGATGTATAAATATTTTAATGTAAGTTGTTTTCATTTATTAGGGATTAATCGAATGCAACCGATACTTTATGATTTATTTGTTGCAGGACCACACTCCATTAGAGGTCCCCACTCATGTGTCGAAGTTGAAGAAATTCTCAATAGTGCAAATGCCTGATCAGGTCAGGGTGATTGTTGATGATGTTGCATGATGCCATTTGTGGATTATTCATTCACCATGTTGCATAATGTAGGATGTACTATTTTAGCGGATAAGTCTCATTTATACACCGATGCCTAATACATATCCTTGTTTGCTGACTTTAAGTCTCTCCAATGGGCATGGGTTGTGATACTTTGATGATATTATATACTGCCCTTGGAGAGGCAAATGCCTTTGACACGAGATAACTTGTTGATCATATGAGTCTATTTCAAGTCTGAATATTTATTATATATTATTTATTTCCTTATTATTTATTAAAAACATTTAGTATATCTAGTTTTTTTTATTATGATCTATTTTACTGCAGTGTTGTGTATACGAGCATTTCCCGTGCATTTGTGGCAGGCGTGATTGTGGTCCTATCACTTATGGCTCTCCACGGGTCACCAGATGGAGTTCAAAGCATTCTCATTCAGGTGGTCTTCTAGAGTATATGAGGAGAACCGATACTTTGATCGTGAACAATGGCATATGGACAACATATGTAGACCATATAGTGCATCAAGGGTTCGATGACACTACCCTTTTTATGGTTTATCTGCGATGAGAGAGTTATGTGGCTACACATTTACCTGAGAGGTGCATGCGCCAATTTGGGCATGTTCAGGGCATTCCTAGACTAGTTCTTGATGTGCCATCTAAGGGCATTGATAAATGGTTTAGGTCTAACATTGTCAGTAATTCCATTGCTATTAGAGAAAATATAGTCTATGTATATTTTCATGGGGAATTCTAGATGGTTATTTAGTGTAATTTCCTAATCTTCCATTAACCATGACCATTTTCTAAGCAATGATTAATATGATGCTAATTAAGAGTTAAACAATAATTAAATGAACAATGACATGGTTAGGAAATTAAAGTTAATTTCAAGGGCAAAGATGTATTTTGGCCATACATCTATAAAAGGCTATGTGAAGCTAATTTCCTTAATTTCACACTTCTTTTCTCTTTCTAAAGTTCAGAAATTAGAGTGGAAAGTGGAAGAAAGAGAAAGCAAAGGGAGTTGGAAGACCAAGATGGGAGGTAGTGATCAAGTTTCACCAAATTCCAAGTGCATGTGAGAAGTTTTTGAAGTTCTTGGAAGATAAGGATCTAAGAAAGGCTTTTATCACCATCTTTTCTACATCCTCACTATCAATTTCTTCACCTTAAAGTTTTAAGTCAGGACTTATACAATTGAGGTGGGTTCTATTTAGAGTTTAATTTGGGAATTAGTACCACATAGATTGGGATTTGCATGTTTGACAATTAGGGAATGATTCTTGATTACATGATTAAGTATTGATTGTGTGAATTGTGCCCTAACATGATTTAGTTGCGTGGAAATGTTACATGATCGATTTCTCTTGCCTTAATAAGTGCTAGAAATGGTTATTGCTTGGTTAGAGCTAAGAAGATGTGAAATTGATAAAATACCATGAAATTGTATCTTGCATGATTATGAATGCTTGAATTTATGTTGCATATCTAAATTCCATCCACAACATGACTTGTTTGAGAAATTGCATGTTATGTGTGTGGATAGGGTTGATGTGGCATGTTTTGGGAATGAGTTGTATGCAGAAAACTGGGCATTTTTCAGTCTAGAAACTATGGTAATCGATTACCACATATTGGTAATCGATTACCACATATTGGTAATCAAGTATATGCATAAAATTGGGTTCTAAGTCCATTTTAGGGGTTGGTAATTGATTACCACATACTGGTAATCGATTACCACCGACTGGCCTAGAAATTTTTGAAGTAAAACTGAAAAAAACGTATCTTGAGTTTTGTAACTCATAATGCAATACGACCGGGTGCATTGGAAAGCTAGTTTAAAACTCTATCATACGGTGATGCTTTGACAATGTTTATATGCATTTATTCTATTTGTGAATTGGCTATGCCTTTATATGCTTAATTGTGTGTTATGTTTCTATGTGAAATGAACGAAAATAACATATCCTTGTGTATTACTTGTTGTGCTTCAATGATACGAGCAAGTTTCGTCTAAAGGTAATGGGAGGAAAACACTTGGAAAATCACTTGGATTGCTTGTGCAATATACGAAATAGGAACTAGTAATAAGAACGTATATGCATTTTGTGTTAGTATGCAAGATCAAGATCGATCGAATGAACCAGAAACCCTTGATGCGCATACGTGGTAAGTAATGCTTAGTGTTACAGATTGTTTGTGAGAAGTCAATCATTTGATTGATGATGATGATAGAGATAAACTCTATATTAAATCATTTAAGATATAAAATGAAATCTTAATGATGTATGTATATATGTTTCCCTTACCTAAAAGATAATACTTAGTAAAGTAAGGAAAGCCTAGGATAATTAAAGAATTCGACGTTGAGAAAAAACTCGATAAGGGATAAGTATGATGATTTTGGATACCACCTTGTTTAGCATGATCCTATTTGAAAAAGGGGCGGATAATTCCGGATACCACATTGGTAGACATAGAGGGAGAAGGTCATCTATAAATCCTATTTGTGTGGGCAATGGATGTGTGAAAGGCTTGATTCCTATGTCTTGCCTAATTTGTAGTTTGAAACATAAAAGAGTAAGTCCAAAAAGTAGGAAGGTAGGATACCCATGGATACCGCCTTAGCGAACATGATCCTTTTTAAAAATGCGACGGGTAATTCTAGATACCACCTTGGTGGACATAATCCTATGCGAAAGGGGGCAGAAACTTTCGTAAGAACCTACCTTGAGGGTAACAGATTAGTTAATCGTCTAGGGCATTCCAAACACTAGCTGGGCTAGAAGAATGTCGAGGTGATGCAATGTGGTTAAGATCTATAACTTCTATTATCCTACATGATAAGTGTACTTGGGATATCAATTTTTACGCGTTGTATGAAGATGTACACATATTACTATTCTAGCCATGTATTGTATGAGGTGTTACAGATAAAGTGGTACTTTAGAGTATCACACCCCCGCATCATCCCACTTGTTTAACTTGCAGATGATGTTGAACCTTCACATGTTGGATGACCTTTAGATGTCTGTCTTCACCGCCTTCACATAGTACAACTGACTAGCAGAGGCTGTAAATGATATCACTTCTTTTAGATAACCTCATGAGTTTGGTAAACGTAGATTGTGAGGTCTATACTGGGTTATCTTAGATAAGACACATTGTCGTGGTGGACTAGCATAGATTTTAATTGTTTGTTCATTATTTATTGTTGTTGATATTATTTTGGATTTATATTGAATTATTTGTATTTTTTGTTTTAACATTGTATTATTTGAAAATTAGTATTACATTAATGCGAGATGAACATAACTTAACATGAACATAACATGAACACGACTTAAACATTGATGGATGATTCAGGACGTTTCAACATCTGCAGAATATCGTCAATAGACCTCCCAACTATCGCATCCACCTCGAGTGGATCCTTTATTTTATATCGGCAAAATGTGCTCCACATAACTTTTAGGTATTCATCTGTCTTCAACTCAAACTTGTTGAATCCCATCTTCCTTTCATTATCAATTGATGGTGAACGATACTCGATCTTAACCATCCTTATGTTGTCTGGGCAACATAAGAGATTATCCAGTTTAAATTTCAAAACATCAATAGTGATGTCCCCTGTGAACCTAAAATCAATAGGAGGACTAAAGTACACAAATATGAGATACCAAAATTGAGACATTGCAAGATGTTTTTATTAATAACATATGAATCAGGTTTATACTAGTTTTAAATCATTAAGAATAATACAAAATATTGGTGCAATCACAACCCTACAAAAATGTTTGACAAAATCACATCCATGCAAAAATAACAATACCCAATTCTTAGGGATAGAAAAAAGTATTCGGTATACCGATTTTTTTAAAACTTCTAGTAAGCCATATATACGCACCATATATTTTAAATAATTCAGTAAAATTACATATTGGATTTTTCTTAAAAAAAATTTTGCGTATGGGAGAAAACTTTATAAGGTTTTGAATAATGAAAAAAATGAGAGAAATATTTTATCATTATCAAAATATGTGGGGATGAATGTTTAAGTAAGGGGGTGATATGTATATTTTATAAGCTTCCATTTGGTTTCCATTAAGTTGGAATATTTAAGAAATTTTAAGGCCTAGTTTGGTCAACAAAATAAGAAAAAATAATAAAATAATCTATCATATTAATATGCACTAGCAATATAATATAAAAATATCTTACGCGGTACTTAATTATTAAATTTTTAAGAATATAGATATTTTACAAATTCAATTAATATATAGTGATTCAAAATTTTGCAAGTATTTAACTTTTATTGTAATCACATGTTTAAAATGTTTGTGAAGCACTGGTAACATAAGTTTTTTAAATTATCAATGCATAACAACTAAACTCGATCTAAATATTGTAATAAATAATTTATAAAACTTGTATAATTTTATTTTTAAAAGGACCCTTTTTATTTTATATAATATAAATAAATAAAATAAATAAAATAAATTTAAACAAAATATTATTAAAAATTTAAAACTAGAAATATTTTATTTATTAAACAAATTATATATAATTTTCTCAAAGTAGTGTATGTTATCTAGCATAGATAGGGTGTAATCAAGAAATTGAGATTGTAACCAGAAAAACTCAAATGAAAAATAGACAAGCCCTAATAAAAGCCCATTATCATTCACAAAAAAAGAAAAATAGATTTTAAAAATTAATTAATTAATTAATCAAAACCCTACTCAACGAAACTCAACAGCTCCATCAAAACGACACTGCATTTCGCACTGAACTGAATTCGCCGGAAAACGCAGCCGGAGCTCGTCGTCGGCCGCCTTAAACTGTGAGAAGGTTCGTCCAGGTTTCCCTTTTCTCTTCTTAGCTCGAATTTTCGTTCTCGTCTACTGTTACAAGCGCGCGATTCCATGATTGCGTGCTAAAGCAACGCGATTGATAGCATAGGAATCAAGGTTATCTGTTTTTAACTGTAGTACTAACATATGGATCATTTTTGGTGTTATTAAAGTGTATATACTGATGTTATTATAGTGAAATTCGAGTAAGAATGGCCAATGCTTTCTGAGTATAGGATTTTTGGTATTTTTACTGTTTGTAAAAGTTAGAGGAAGTTTTAGTTAATTTAATTTTAGTTTTTGTAATTTGTGTTGCTGCAAAATTGCGTCCCCAAACTGCTATTAGAATTTTGGGGATAAATTCATCAAATTTACTTTTTTTTTAAAAACTTTTTTGTCTTTTATTTAAGGGTAATGTTATGTTCTTTCTTGCTCAAAGATAATTGTTTTGGTATTCTTCCTACTTTTAATTCAGTTTTGTTTTATTCTTCCTCTATCCTTAAGTTTAATTACTCTATACTTAAGTTTTTTTAAACTAAGTATCACGATCTCTTGAATTTTGTGTACTAGTCTATTTTTGAGTTTTTATGTACACTAGTTTTTAGTCTTTGCAAATAACATTTTAGGGGGTCGGTGCTAGGCAACACTATCTGATATTAACAACATAGCTCTATATTAAAATCTTTAATCATTTAGAGACTGAGAAGCTTGTTTTCATTTATTGATTGGAAAATGTATGTTAGATAGTGGTTATGTTGCTTTTAAGGGTTCGAACCCTAGACTTCGGACTTGAAACTCATCCGGTGGTCTTCTGCACTCACCGACCAATTTATCTACTTGTGTTAGGACAGAGAAGTTTTTTGTGATTATAAGATTTTTTTTAACTGAAGAGTAGTTCTCAATGATTTTTGGTAAACTATGGCAATCTTCATGCCTCAACTTTTAGTTTTCGTTCTGCCTTTTCTTTTTCATTATGTCTGTCTTGTTTGCATCAGTACATCTAAATGTGCTGTAGGATCAGCTAAAATGAATTTAACGATACAAAAAAATATAACAAGCAAAAAATAGTACAATAATTAAAATAATTAAAAGCATAGCATGTTATCGACCTTTTGTGAACTTCAAGTTATTAAAATTTAAGTAATTACACCTACACACACTACTTTTATATTTGTTGATGTCAAGTATTAATAATAGAATATAAAGCAAAGAGCTTAAAGTGAGTTAGATCAGAATCAGTCCTATTCTTTTACTATAGATTTCTTTGTAAATGAGGACATTGCAAACGTATTATTGTTGTTAGTCACCTTACGGGGTTTTGAAAAGCAAAAGCACCTTTGGCTTACTCCGTTGCCTTTCTATTGCTGTTTTGTTTGTCATGTGATCTGTGGTTTCTCGTGTTTCGTGTCTTGTTGATAGTCATTCTAATATTTCTAATTTGTTAAGTTGTTGATTTTGAGATCATCCATAACCTAAGAAGACGCAGTGTTGGGTCCATCTTCATGACTTTGTAAAATATAAATCAGTTCAATAAGCCTCTGATGATAATATTTAAACAAATGCTCTGCTGCATCTTTCAGGATTTGTGCTGGAATAGAGTTCGCAATGTACGTTGAATGAGCTGATTTGCCAATTCAGAGATCTTTACAAGCCAAGAATGAGCTTGCTTTTGAGAATAAGACATTGTTTACCCAATGGTTTGTATAGGCAACCTCTTTATGGACGCATAGTAGGTTTGAATGCTAGGAAATTAAATGTATTTTCAAGAAACCTTGGTCAAGCGGCGAGAAAAGAGGAGGAGGAGGACGTAGAGGAAGTGGAAATTGATCAGAGAAGTCTCCCGGCTGATTTTGATCCTGCAACATTTGATCCCAATGAGAATCGCGGCCCTCCATCAGAGAGAGTTTTCAGGCTTGTTGATGAAGTGGCGTCTCTAACGCTAGCTGAAGCTGCAGAATTGGGTCTTGTTCTGATGAAGAAAATGGGTATAAAGGAGATGCCTAATGTGGGATATTTGAAAGCCGGGACTGCAAATTTGGCTGGAATGGCAGCAAAAGCCTCGACACCAGTCAAAGAGGAGGTAAAACCAGAAAAAACTGTATTTGAATTGAAACTGTTGTCCTATGAAGCAGCTTCCAAAATTAAAGTCATCAAAGAGGTCCGGGGCTTTACGGATTTAGGTTTGAAAGAGGCAAAGGATCTAGTGGAAAAAACACCTTCTATTATAAAGAAAGGCGTTTCAAAGGTAGAAGGAGAACAGATAATAGAGAAACTGAAAGCACTTGGTGCAAATGTTGTTATGGAGTGAAGTAGTATTGTGTTTCTTAGAGATATGTTTCTTCCAATATTCAAAAGTTACCTGAAATTTAGTAAATTTTGTAATGTTGACTGAGGATACTGCAAATTTTTGTAGCGTTGTTGTCTACGATGTTTCAATCATTTTCTGCTGCGATGAAACAATATCCCTCCGATGGAATAAAAGTAACATTGATACCTCTTATAGTGATACAATTTCAGTGACATTACTTTCTACCAGCAAGTGTTTTATGGACTTGTTTCTTTATCAATTGTACTTTGCCGTGCTTAGTACCACTCATGGATGCTCAAAAGCTGTTTGAAGTTTACCTTAGCTTTTGAATGTCTTTCCATTTTAAGTTGAGTCTGTTTTGCTGTTAACTTTATTCAATATACTTTTCAATATCCATTTTGCATGGACAAATTTTGCATCTGCTATTTTGTCCCTGCAGGTTTCTGAACAAGCAGATGCTTTGGCTGTTCTTTTGCCCAAAAGATTGGAAACAAGCTTTCAATTGCCTATTAATTAGCCACCTATGTGACAATGAGTTTCTGGATGGCGGCAAACGTCATTTTCAAATTAGTACTCCAGAATTTGGGATCATACAACTATGTGATTTTTATAGGCTGATTTTGCTGCAAATTGTGCAGCCAAAGAAAACCTTTTCTTGACCTGTTCATGTCCCTTTGTAAAATCTCCTTTTCCCACCTTTGTCACGCCTCCTTTGTTGTTGTACAAGTCTATCAATGTTTAAGAATTTGTTCAAATTTTCAATGTTTTTTTTTATTAAGCTGGCAAGATCATTAGAGAGTTCATCAACTATCGATGAAGTTTAACCACTTTTGATTTTACTCATCAACAATCTTAAGCAAGCTAGTCAACCATCAGATGACTATTTTCATCCATAAGAGTATGTTTGGATTGATGAAGCATAACATAGCTGAAGGAATGGAACATACCTTAGTGGAATAGAAAACAAAATATAGATCTCACACTATTGTTTGATATTTTATTAAAAAAATTCTCATTTCGATTGTATACATTCCATCAAATTTCATTCCACTCCATTCATTATTTTTAAATTCAAATAATAAAATCTCATTATTTACCACAAATCCAAACATATCCGAAGTCTTTTCACCTTCCTCCAGTTTCTCATTGTCTAAATGCTTATGTTCAAAATCTTATAAAAGTTTATGAATTTCTTTTGCAAACACTTTAACTCATTGGTTAGGTTGTCAATAGCGCTCTATAGTGGCATAGGCGAAGCGGCATGGTCCTTAACCGCGGTTTCGTAGCGGCACAATAGTAGTGCTATAACGATTTGATGGTTCTTATTCTCAATTTAGGACAAATTTGTAAACCTAAATATTTTTTAAGAGCATATTTGTCTTTCCTACTTTTTTTTATCTAATATTCAATCCCGTGTTTGCTTCTTCACATAAAATGATTTTTCTGTTCTCCCTCACCTTTCCGTTTTTCACTCTTCTTCACCATTTTCAATTATTCTTGTTGTTAGTCATTGTTTTATAGTGTGTTTGATTTGACTTTTGGAATGACCAAAAACAATTTTAGAGGTGTAAAATCGATTCTGAAGTGATTTTGAAATATTTGATTCTTCTAAAGTAAAATTGATTCTGCCTCCAGAATTGATATTACTTGAAGTTACAATTAATTGTTTTTTTGTTGGTCTGCTTCTGTCTTACTTTGTTTCTCTTATAATAACAACCATGACATCATCATTTTCGGTCTCTTAATAGAATTCCATCTTCCAATTAGAAAAATTATTTGTAACTTTTGTAAATATCAAAGCAAGAAAATAATTGTTTGTGATTTTTGTGGAAGAATAAGAGTTTAAATTAAGTGAAGAATAAGATAATATAAGTATGGTGAAATTTAGAAGTGAAGATGAGACAAATGTAATTTAAATTTTTTATTTTATTTACATATCAAGTGAAGAACAAATAGATAATATTGAATGTGATTTAACTTTTTTATTTTGTTTACATTTAAAATTTGGTTGTCATTTCAAATACTTTTATAATTAAATTTTGATGGCAATTCATTTTAATGAGATATGTATGTTATAATTTATGTTTACCATTGAAACTTTACTATGTAAATATATGCTGTTACAATTTCAATTTTTAAGTATTCATGCATATGTTGGAATTTATATTTATCATGTACAACTGTTTTTTAACCTTCACAATATCATTTCGAAATTTTGATGCTACAAGCTGTTATTGTAGATTGGATAGAATGTTGGAACTTTTAATAAGTTCACCATAAGCTTTCTTTTTAATAAAATTAAAACTATCATGACCAAACACAACAATTAATCAAAACTCAATTCTTTTAACATCAATTATTCATAATTTTTCTTAAGCAAAAATAGTGTGCAAAAGCATCCCTATAGAGAAAGTAGACTTCAGCCTTATAAATAATCTGCATCATACCAACCAAGAATGAATAATAATATAAAAAGAAGAAAACAAAATTATATGGGCATAAATCAAACCCATCCTCTTCCTGAGAAACACTAAAATTCATCAAAAGTAATTGCAGCTCTAGCTTTCACACCACTAGTGCTTTTGAGAGAGGGTGTTGTCTTTAGAATCTACCAACAATTCATTTAGAATGATTGGTTCTTTAAGCACTGCATTAACAGTAGAGTGCATCTCATTTGATGTAAATCCATCATCCTTAATGTAAAATAGGTTCAACACTTTCATCATTTTCCAAAACAAATCCTTGCAATCTCTTGGAACTAAGCTGCCTTTTTCCTTCAAAACTAATCTCAGGAGTTCTCTTCTCTTATCCTCAATAACTCCCTTCATCTTATCAACGGCGTCTTCGTAAGTAACAACTCCATCACTATGAATCATATGCAAACTCACCGCATTTAGTTTTCCTTCCTCAGATTCTCTCTACAGCATAGAGACAAAAAAATATAAGTCACCACCAATGAAGCAAGCACTAACATAGACACTGACACCGACACTAACATATTGACACCATTGATAATTTGAAAAAAATGAATAAATTGAACGTTAGTCAGATACTGACACGTGTAGGACACCGAACACGCCAAACTCATACCACAAAGGTGACACGTCATGGAAAGAGAAGGAATGAACTGAATTATATACCTTAAAACCTTGAATGTCGTTGAGAAGACGCCCGCAGGTGCTCATGGTCTTGAAAAGATGATTCAGTTCCTGATTTTCAGCAACATCATCTGAAAGCTTAGGTCCAACAAGATAGAGGGCTGGAAGAACAATTGGTCCTAAGGCAAATGATACGTATGCATTTTGCATATAATCATCCATTGTTGGGGTGGCATTGGTTCTCAACCACTCAGCTTCGGTAAACATAGACTGCATCAAATCTAACCACTGCAAAGCAAACAAAGTCAATCCATTAAGAAAAATAACATTAGTAGAAAAATGCAGGCAGAAAGATGAAGAAACATCTCACAATCTTGATAACATTGTCTTTCACATTGCGTCCTTGCCGCTCGACAGATTTCTCTCCAATCTCACAAATTGTGCTACGAACTGCAGAAAATATTATCTTAACCGCCTCAGAACAACAAACACTACTGACATCTACATCCCACCTGCAGTTCCATAACCATAATATTACTAATTGTTCCGAAAATTTTGAGAAAGAATTCAAAAGGAAATCAAGAGATGGCACGGTTTAATTAAGAATAGGTATATACTTCTCAACTAGCTGAATAAGGTTCTGTTGCTCTTCTTTAGAACTCCCGACATCAAAGAAGTCATCAACAACTGTTGTGAGCACCCCGTTTTTGGCCCAAGATATGCGAGCATCAGTAAGTTCGGGGGAAAAAGAAGTGGCTGCACTGGAGAAGTAACAATACGCCAGTTTCTGCCTTGCAAATTCTAGTTTGTCTAGTCCGCTTTCAACAACCCACCTGCATATGATAGACATTAGTTATATCTAGCTTGAGGAAATGCACGATCGTTTTGGATAAACTTTCTAGAAAGCAAATCATATGTTATGTTACAGCTGCTTTTGGACCGGATTATTTTTACATTAAAAGCTAATTTAATCTTGAAAAAAAAAAGAGCTTTAGAAATATAGTGTTTGTCATTTTTTAGCTTAAAAAATATTTTTGACAAAATGATTGAATTTGAGTTAAATAATAATAAAATAGATAAAATTATCAAAGGTCTCCTATTTGATAGTAACTTTTTTTTCTTTTAAGGAGACATATATTCATATCTGAAATTTTAGAAAGAATCAAAAGAAAGATATACCTTGAAAGTTGTTTCAACTCTTCTCTGTGAATTGATTGGCAGAGATTGAAGTCTCCGACAGCTAGCTTCAGAATTTCTTGGTTTGCAAGATTGCAGGATCTGTGTCGACAGACAATCAAGAATTTGACCACAGAAAAGATAGGAATGAAAAAACGAAACCTTAGATGAAAAACAAACTAGTGGAGGTGTACCTGTATGATGTTTTTAAAATCCTTGTTTCGTCTACATTATAATGCTCCACTGATCTCCTGTTTAATATCCGCTCCAAATTCGCATGATGTGGAAACTTTAGAACATCATTGACCTAAGGTGCAAAAACATCGCAGTTTTCAAGATGCATTGTAATATTGTATATATGCAGTTAAATTTAATGAAAGATTGAGATAATAAACTACCTCGTTATCAACATAAATACGAAGTTTATCCGCATACAACTGGTAACCAGAAGAATCCTGCTTCAAAAGATTTCTTGTCCAAGAACTTTGTTTTACTAAAATTGATTCTTCTGGATGTATAATGACTTGTGAAGCCCTATATAGCTCTAAAACAGCACTAGCATCCTTCAAGTACCCTTTCAAGGAATGGGGAAATTTATCTTCTGAATATTGATAAAATGGATCTGCAAAGACAGAATACAGCTCAGCTTCTTTGTATTTTATTTCATCTATAAAAAAAATTATAAACTACTTAGCACATATTTGCACAATTAAGTTTGGTTAAAGTGAGTTTGCTCAAACTGATTTATGTTTGAGTAACTTCTCTCAAACCTATGTATGATAGTTTTGCATGTGTAAATCTAGGTTGTTAATCTCGGATAGCGGCGCGTAGCGCTGGACCCCCAAAATGCTATAGCGGCATAGCGGATAGCGGGATGACCGCTAATGTGAGCTTTAAAAACCAAGGTAAATACTTAACATGAATACATAAATACTTAAAATAAATTCCAACGACATATATAATGCCTTAAAAACAGAAGTTGCAACAACATACATAAATTCCATCAGCACCACAATATAAGTTCCCATCAAAATCAAATCATTAATGTGCTCAAAATGACAAATCAAATTATAAACATAAACAAAATGACTAAATCACATCTGTCTCATCTTCACTTCTAAGTTCCACCACATTAATATCATCTTGCTCATCACTTGATTCAATTTCAAACTACTCCTCTTCCACCTCCAACTCCTCATCTCCAAATAGACGAGAGATTAGCAAAACACGGGAGAAATAGATGTGAATGGTTGAGAAAGTAAAGAAAAAGATGAATAGGTGAACAGGAATGTGGAAGAATGGATGAGAAAGATCCACGGCTTGCTGATTTTTAGGTTGAGAAGAATGTGGAAGAAGCAAATTTGCAGAGAGAACAACATATTAGATCCACCGTGTGCTGATTTGAGTGAAGAGAGAATTGGAAATGACCTAGAGCATCACTAGGAGCTTTATATTAGTCAAATAAAAGGGAAAAATACCATTTTTCCTTGAAAAGATATTCAAACTTACAATACTGCCCTCATTTTCACAATAGCGGTTGGTAAACCGCTAAAGAACCGCTATAGCGCTGCTATTGCACCGCCACGACATCATAAATAGCGGACGCTATTTCCGCTATGGAGGATAGCAGTTAGCAGCCCAAAAGCGTGGCGCCGAGGTTCCGTACTGCTACGCTATAGCGCTATAACGCGCTATCGACAACCTAGGTGTAAATACAAAAAATCGTATGACTTTTATAATGTGTATAAGAGATATAGGGTAATATGGTAAATGAATGAAACCTCTCAAACAAAAAAATGAAAATGAAAATGTAACATGAATCTTGCTTCTATAAAGGAATCAAGGAATTTACCAAACATATAATCAAAGTCCATTTGCTTAAAGAAAAGTACTTTTACTCTACATGTAATTTGCCAACTACAAACTAAACATGCATTTAAATGTTACAAATGATCTAACCTGAAGAGACATCATAACCATTGAGACGCAGCATTCGAAATGCCATTGCACAGATTGTGGGGTCTAAAAATATAGTTTCTTCTCCTTGTAGCCAATATCTGTTTTTTCACGAATTAAATGTATGAAGATATCCAATTGATAAAAATGAAAAGTTTCTATGTATGCAATAATGTTTTCAAAGTTATGCCTCATTTAGATAAACAACTTATTTAAGCGCTAATAGTACAAGTGCTTATGTGCAAGCTATTTCTATAACAAAACATAAAACAATGTCAAATTGTTTTCTTATATGCTGTTTCCATAAGCTATTCCAAACAGCTTCACGGGTGCTTATATTACTACCTAATCTCAAATAAACTAATCAAACAGACCTTTACCATATCAATACTTTTATCATATATACATACATTCTTTCCTACTTCTCTAGCTACTGACATTGTATTTTACGTTAACAGGAGCATGCATCTCAAATGTATTATTACCTGTATGTTTCATCCAATACACTTCGAATTTCTTCTTTGAAATGATGATTAATCCCCAACCTTTCAAGACTATCAATCATATAAAGACGGGCATATATATCCAGAGGATAAGCCGCGGGAACTGAGTTTTTTTAAAACAAAAAAATAATAATTAATGCACAAAAGGTAAGTGACTAAAATAAATATGAAGGAACATAAGTCTGAAAATGAACCTGCATTCCCAAACTTTTGTAATACTGATTGGAGGTAACTAAGACAGTCAGCATTCTTTATGCGATGAAAAGCAGCTGCAGTTGTAGCTGGTGAATTAAATAAAGATCCATTCTTTCTTTGATACTTCATGATTGTATTCATGTCCGGCGACTTCAACATTCCTTCCGACACATATGCTAGATATGCTCTCCACCCTTCTGAATTGCTTTCAGAGCCTCTATATCAAGACAAATGCACCACAAAGAGGTCAGATTGGAGAATACTTTTCGTAAACCTCTCGTTCCTAGGGAAAAAAGGTCACGGTAATCTGGAGTTCGGCCTGGAGAAAATTAAAGTTTGACCGGAATTTGTTTCAGCCAAACTCCGGTACTCTTGATTTGACCTTATTTGAAGCTCATTAATCACTTGAGGCCAACCAGCTTGCAGAATTTAGGCAAAATGAAAAATAAGACATATACCTTTGAAGCTCTGCGTCTCTCTTTCGGATCATTGCTTCCAAGCTTGTGGGTCGAATTGGAAGATTAATGCCCAAAGTTTGTGCATATTCAACCAAAGAAGGAAAAAGTATATCAAATCCTATGGGATGGTGTTGCTTGTGATCATTGATTGAAGTAAAGTTTGACTCAATAAAATGAAGTCCTGCAAACATATCAAGAAAACACATCTATATAACAGACGAAAAGTCAAGTGTAAATTGACGCATGAACAAAAAGACAACAGATTTCGCAATGTCAAATAGCAATAGATACAATACAATGTATATCATGTAACAATTCTGAAAGCGGAAGTACCCTTATTCATCTTATCTTCACCAATCCCCCATTGCTTTAACGCAAGGATACATGCTAAGGTAGACAAGAGAGCATCATTCTTCAACAATGGATGGCGATCCGGAAGACCCCAAGAGCCATCCACAAGTTGATTATCCAGCAACCAATTCAAACACTGAGGGAAAAAGGGTGTGTGCGGCGAAGTCGAAGAAGGAATCATTGCCACAAAAGCAGTATCATAGGAAGAAATTGAAAGCTCAACCTTATTGAACATGTTCTTGATTTTTTCTTTACTGTCTTCAAAACACTACAAGCAATAAAACCCATTTTATTTCCTTACTTCCTTCACTAATTTTTACAAAAACTATATATATATATTAGAAAAAACTTAAGAAAATGCGTCATACCAAAGCTGTAGTAGTGTTCATATTCTTCTTTACCGTTGACGTAATCATAGAAGAATCTGTTAAGAAGAAAAATAAATTGCATGGCCATTCAGCATATAATATAGCAAAGTTTGAAAATCACTACCAAAGTATAAGGACATCGAGAAAAAATACCGAAAATTCAAGAAAAAAAAACGAAGAGAGAGACCTGAAGTTGATGAAGTGCAAGAGAGAGGAGTGATGAAGCGTGAAAGAGACATGATGATTGTGAGACAATGTGGAATCAATAGTTAGAGTTTCAATTTCAAGGGCAATTTATTCTACAATGTGTCAGGGTCGGATAATCTATTGTACCCGCGCGAAGGTTAGAGTGCAGTTTAACAACTTTTAACCGTCAGATAAATCAGACCGCGCAAATAATGCCACGTGTCCAATGATGTTTTTTAACAGAAAATGAAAACAAACCATCAAGCAAAGAGAATGATACACCAAGAGACTACATGGGCACTCAATTCTTCCATGTAATGAATTAAAATTCAATTTTTAACATGGAAAATATATTATTTTATATAAAAATATTAACAATTAGATTAATTAAATAAATATTTTATTATTTTTTCATAAAATATAGTATATTTTCAGGATGTAATTTTATACTCTAAAATTTAAATAATATAAATTTTTTTATAAACATACACTTTTGGAAAAAGTTAAAATATCTATTTAAGTATGTATGTAAATTGTTCTCTTTATATTATATTTAAATATATTATATAAAAATTAATTATTATGTACTGTCTATGTAAAAAAATTTATAACAGTTCTTTTACACTGTCAATATATTTCAATTAAATTCTATATATATATATATATATATATATATATATATATATATATATATATATATATATATATAAACCATTGATATTTTTAAATTGATTGGGAGTATGAAAAAATGGGATTGATATTTTTTTTGTCATCTCTTATGTTTATGATTTTTTTTTTGAATTTCTTTTTTAAATTTGTATTTTGAATCAAACGCAATGTTGTTTTTCCGGGAATTTCATTGCAAAACAAGTTATGTTTTTTTTTTCACATTTCATTTTTTTTTCGTTTACCGGTAATATCATTTCTCTACAATTTACGATTTTATGTTTGTGGATATATTCTATTATTGTCGTTATTATGTGTTTTATTATATGTTTCTTTTTGGGTTAAATGTTATTTTATTTCTTTGGTTGTCATGGTGTCCACAAACAAATCACCTTGATTATATATTTACTTCTTATATCATCATAGACACCAAATATCAAAGTTGTGAAAATTTGGAAAATAAAATTGAAGATTTGAATGGAAATCTTAGTAAATTTATCAAAGATCATGATAATTAAGACATGATTTTATCTAATCAAAGAGGAACATATAATAAAGCTGGTTTAGATTATTAACATGAGAATAATGTCAATTTCTTCAATAAGTTTCGTCGTGCTAAAACAAAATCCAATAAAAACATATTTAAGCGTAATTATTGTGAGAGGAATAAAGATATTCCTCCTTATGGCTTAAAAAAAATTATGACTTGAAATAGACTTACAAAATTTCTTTTCAATTCTCTAATTGTCATATAAGCTATTCATTAATACAAAAGGATGTGAAAAGACCGAAACAAGTCCAAAAAAGACTTATAGAAGTTGAATTCCTGCTTACTAATGGAATAGGACATATGGTTAATTGATTAGAAAATTTTAAAATTTAATATTTTTATGATTAGACACTTCATCTAATCGATTAGAACTTAAAAAAAACATTACCATCTTCATCGGATAGTTGTCTATAAAAGGTACCTCCATTTTCCTTTTTCATTAATCCCTTAAATCTTTGTATATCCTTTTACTTATTGTTTGTTTTTCTTTTACTACTTATTATACTATCTCATCGTCATACACTCAAAAGAATCTGAACCTCTTTAATATATATATATATATATATATATATATATATATATATATATATATATATATATATATATATATATATATATATATATATATATATATATATATATATATATATATATATATATATATCTCAAGAAGATGCATAAGGATAGCATAATCGATTAGAACTTAAAAAAACATTGTCATCTTCATCCGATAGCTGTCTATAAAAGATACCTCCATTTTCCTTTTTCATTAATCCCTTAAAGCTTTGTATATCCTCTTACTTATTGTTTGTTTTTCTTTTACTACTTAAATCTTTATATATATATATATATATATATATATATATATATATATATATATATATATATATATATAACTGATCAAGAAGATGCATAAGGATAGGATAATGAAATCTAACCCTAACAATCCCATTTCACCTGGGAAACCCTATTTCTAATTATCGTTATTTTAATTTTAGTTATCAACCAAACAACTATTCCAAGAACATGGCTTAAAATTATAAGAATTATTCAACGACTTTTAAATATCGCATTCGTACCTCCGAAGACAATAACACAAATAGATATTACCTTTGTTCAAATAATAGGTGGTGGCCTCCATACCAGAAACAATACCAAAGGTGAAACGGTCTAAGAACACTGACAAGAGCTTCGTCGAAAAGCATGTCGATCTCCAAATCTTATCCATGGCAGTTGATGGTCTCAGAATAAACAGTCATATGCACAATTAAGAGTGAATGTCATGAAGTTGGTCTGAGAGATTGCAAAGTGATAGGCCAGTAAAACATGTGTATGAAAGAAGGGGTAAAAAGGAAAGAGGTAATTGAGTATTTGGAGAGATGGTAGTGGGGTTAGAAGGAAAGAAGGAAGTTATAACTAAATGTACATGTGACCGTCTGGGAGTGGAGAGTGCGAATGAAATGATGATTGACGTGAATGACGAAAAATTGGTTAAAAAGGGGCAGGGACACGTGAAGAGAGTAAGCTAGTTTTGGAGTGGAAAAGGGGTGTCGAGGAGTGAGCGTTCACCTCAGCAAAGGAATTGCTCATAGTGAGGGTGTAGTTTTCCTTTTTATCATTCTGCAAGGAGCTAGTTCTCCATTCACTGTTATAGTTTCCTTCTTTCTATAGAGGCTTTCCTCAGTCATATATTAATATACCATCCTTGTTCACTCATTCTCTTAACATTATTATTCTATTAGTTGGTATTCATAGCACAATCTAGGTGCATATGGTAGCAACGAAAATGGAATTTATCAAAATTTTAGAGAAAAAGGATAGAGGAGATTCGTCTAGAAAATTAATAGTTGTTGGATGATGCGATGATGGAGTTGCGTGCGTTGATTACACAACAAAACAACAATCAGCGTGAGGATGACGGTGTTGTTGCACGTGAACACCGGCTAGATCGCAAAGAAGGGAGGATGAGGTGTTTGGAGGTTCCGTATTTTTCTGGTGAAGATCCTTACATGTAGATTTATTGTGTTGAATGGTATTTCACAATCAAACACATTTCAAAGGAAGAGAGGGTGCTTTGGGCCATGTGTGTAAGAACCGACACTTACATGTTCTTCTGTTGGGATATGGAGGTAGCAAAGAAGATGCAGAATTATAGGTGCAAGAGGAGGTGAGAGCATTATAACTACATATGGGTAGTGTGGCAGGAATGACTTCAAAGAAATCTATGAAGTTATGGGGGAAAAGTTCAAGGGAAACCAAATATGGTGTTAGTGGATTCTAGAGCTTCACATAAATTTATTTTGCAAGAGATGGTAGCTGAAATAAGGATTAACCTGATCCTAATTTGGAATATGTAGTTGAATTAGGGGATGGTCATAAGGTGCGATAGAAGGGAGTATGCAGAGAATTGGAATTGGAATTACCCAATCTGATTGTGATACACAACTTTTATTTATTTGATTTAAGAGGAGTGGATGTAGTGTTGGGTTATGTCTGGCTTGAAGGGTTAGGAAAGTTGGAGGATGATTTTAAAGAACATGTTATATGGATGACGATGGACGACAATAGGGTGGAGATTAGAGACGATCCCCAACTATTAAGAACATTAGCACCGTTGAAAATGTACAAGGAATTGTAAAGAGGCGATGAAGCTTTTTATATCGAGTTAGGAATAATGCAATTGTATTCTCAAGAGCTTTAAGGGGAAATGGAAGAGTTGGAAAAGGTGAAGAATGATTATGGTGATATTTTCTAGGACATTGTATGTTTGCCACCACATAAAAGTTGTGACCATGCAATTGAAATCAAATATGGTTCCCAAATACCTAATATTCATCCTTACCAATATCCACATAACCGAAAGGAAGCTATTGAATCTTTTTTGAAAGATACGATGACAACGGGGCTGATAAGGCCTAGTGTAAGTCCATATGTTAGCCCTTTAATTATTGTGAAGTAAAGGATAGAAGTTGGCGATTTTGTACGGATTATAGGGCTTTATATAATATTACCATTCCTAAAACATTTCTTATTCCGGTAATTGATGAATAGCTAGACGAGTTGTGAGGGGCAGTAGTATTTTCTAATCTTGATTTAAAGTCAGGATACCATCAAATTCTAATGAAGGAGAGTGATATACCAAAAACAACTAGTAGGACTCATGAATGGCATTATGAGTACTTGGTGATGCCCTTCGGGTTAACTAATGCACATTCTACTTTTCAAGCATTGATGAATGATATTTTTAAGCCCTATTTGATGAAGTTTACGTTGGTGTTTTTTGATGACATCTTAGTATGCAGTAGCTAATGACTTCTCGACAAATGTACTGATAATGTCGAAGTAATAAAAATATTGAATCCACAGGGACTTCCTCCAAGCATGACAAAATGTGTGCAATTAATTAAAAATAGTAAAAGGGGGGGAGGGGTCGAGTTTCTGAGTAAAAAATAAATAAACGAGTAAACAATGTCACGAAAGCGGTCAGGTTGTGTTGTAGAATCCCATATTCCTCTATTATTGATGTTTGATGCCCTGTATGAATGATCTAATAATTATAACCTCACGACGAATTAACAAAATAGTTATAGTCGATCCCTCACAAAATAACTCACTAACCACTACTCGGAGCATTCTATCCCTTGTACACCAGCGTAAGTATGGTTAGACGATTTATAGAACACTAATTCTCTATACCATTACTCAGGGTCTCCTATCCCTATTCAACCAGCGTAAGTACACCAATTGCCCTAGGTCCAACACATATACTAATGGTTAGTATTCACTATATGCCCAAAATCAGATTAAAAGAGTATCTCACATAAAAAACATTACAAACAAGAAGCAATTGAATAAGATTATAGATCAATAGGTTCATACAATCGTCAAATCAACATAGAATCCAACAAAATATAAATAGGTTTATCATAACACAATCTAACCTAGAGAGTGTAGATACTCATAGTATAATTAAAAATACCATAATTGATAGATGAAAATAACATAAGTAGTCCCTTGAAGTGGTGATCTCCAATGACTTCAAATGCTCTCAAAATCTCTACTCGTGCTCTCAAATTCGTGCTTCAGTCTCCAAATTTTGTAACCCTTATGAAAGTGCAAAAAATCTCCTTTTAAAGGACTCAAAATGGACCAGAACGCGTCATAAAAAAGCTCTGAAAAGTGATCATCACACACGTGATACCCTGCATCGCGCGATGTCGCTTTAAATGCGTTATCGCATGCACGATGATATACGTGATTATTCCAGCAGATGCACGCTTTTGCTCCCTTTTCACTCCAATTTTCACTAAGTCCATAGTTTTCACAATTAGCTATTTTTTTCTTATTTTTGGGTCATTCTTCATCATTTTAGCTCAACTTTCACTTGTTTTGCTTCGATTCTTTGACTAAATATATGGAATGACGGACTGTCATCATAACCCCAAACTTGAATCGTTGCTTGTCCTCAAGTAAATCGCCTACAACTGCACATTTCAACAGACAACAAGTGTCATACTAACAATTGAACATCACCAAATTAAATATTTCTTTTACCTAACCATTGTTCTAGCTCCCAACTTCTATTTGGAGAATTCGGAAAAATGTCCTCAACATTGACGAGTACTCAACCAGTCTCTCAGCTCACTATAACTCACATAATGGATAGGATGACCTCTCAATCAACATGAAAAATCACTTAAACTTAGCTTGATCATGTTCGAATAGAGTTTATCATAGAAATCACTGCACACACATTAGAGGACTTTTTAAATTATAACTTGGCTTATGTTAGGATAGGATATTTTTTAGGAAAGTAGGTTTAAACCTTTGGAGTTAGGTTCCTAGTTCTCTTTCTATTATCACATCTCTTTGTTCTTTTTTTGAGAGTACTAGAGAGTTTTGATCATTTTTATAATATCATTCTTTTCTTTTCTCATTCTTTTTTTTTTGAAATAATTATCTTTTTCCACTTCTTTTTCAAAACAACTTTTGAAATTTTGGATCATATTCTCTAGTACCCCAACCCCAAACTTAAAACTTCGCTTCACTTCCAAGAGCAATATCAAACTTAAACTTTTTCATATACTTTAATAAATGTACCTCTACCTAACCCCAAAGAGAGGGTGGAAAGAAAATATCTTTCAAGTAATATGGCTAAGAATTTCAGGCTACATCATCGAAAGAAAGGTTTAGGCTCAAAGTGGTTAGCAATGGATATACCTATTACTACGTCGTGGTTTACAAAGGTTCATAGTTATTAAACAAAAAGTTTCCTCAATGTGTGTTGGTCAAATCAGATAACTTAATCGGAAATAGATCAAACCAGATAAGAGAATAATGCATGGATGCACTCATAAAGAAAGAAAATTGAACAATAGAAATATTTGGCTCAAACCTTACTTGATAAGGTATCTGTAGGTTGAGTATAAATCCAATGATTATTTTCTCATCCTTCTCATTCAAGTTTTTAGTTGCTATGGTGATGATCAAGTTTCTTTTGGATCATCTGTTCAATGCTAAAGTGCTAAAGTTGCAATCTAAAAGAAACAAAACAACTACAAACTTGTTTATTAAATACAACACGGGTCTTCATGGAAAGGTTATTCTTAAGTAGTTACTTCCTCTTGAGCTGGTCTTGAATAAAAATAAAATAAATTCTGCAAAACAAAAAATGATATTTTTTTTGATGGGTTGCCTCTCATTTGGCGCTTCTTTTCAGTCAATAGCTTGACGATAGAAATCAAGGGTCCGACAATATTAGGGAGGCGTTTCCACTTGGAATATCTCCTCCATGATAATGCTTAAGTCGTTGGCCATTCACTCTAAATTTTCTCAAGTCACTTGGATCTTGAACTTCAATAGCCCCACTCTGACAAACATCGATAACTACAAATGGTCCTAACTGTAACACCCTTCTAAAATACCCCAAATTTAAATTAAAACATCAAAACATAAATCAGAGTAGATATGCAATTTAAGGGTGTCACACTTGACACTTCACACCGTTTTCCAAAATATCCTGTCATGCTCATTTATTTAATCAAAATAAAACATTTGCATAATTTGCAGCGGATAAAGTCTAACAACAATGCAAAACATGTAACACATTACATGTAAACTTGTTCAACAATCATCAATGAAAAACAAGTAAAACATCCCGTCCCGATGTTACATCTACCAGAGCATGACCCACTAAGGAACTACACTAGACTCCAAGGACTAGCTTCTACTCAATCACTGCTCGTTACCTGAAACATAGTTGTAAGGGTGAGTTCCTCAATCGATATAATAAGCATTATAAATTATCATGTAATGTTAAGTAAGTTAACACATTCAATCACCCTAATCAGATCACACAATCAGTAACGGCAATATCAACTCCAAAATCATACTCAACACAATCACCAAAACAACACGTATAATATTGGAATACATCCATTCATATTATACGCCACACATACATACATTATGCAATGAGACTCCATGCATGCGGTACCGACTATTCGTGAACATATAGTTCAACCTCACCGATCAAATCCAAATACGGCTACCAAGCTCACTAGTCCCACTCATTTGAGACCTAGTGACTCACTCACTAATTCCTCACCATGGGAATTAGCTACCACCCCAAGGGCTATGATATGCACGCTAACCACCTAGCATGCAAACATCAACAACAATCCACAATAACTCACTCACTAATTCCTCACCATGGGAATTAGCTACCACCATAAAGGCCATAATATGCACGCTAAATCAACTAGCATGCAAACATCAACAATCCACAATGAACATATGCTCACACTCTAAGCCATAAACAGTCCATTCACAATTGCATACATAATAGATACATTCACAACATTATGCATACCATCATACATCATCAACATATTTATCACATAATCATATCATGTCATGCCATATAATCAAACACAGTATTAGCACACTCTACTAATACCTATACTGCTCAAAACAACGGGAAATGATCCCTACTCTATCATACATCAGCTAAATTACCTTACTCAGCTGAACAACCAAAAAACTGCACAACAACAGCTCAGAAAAATCACAATTCTGCCCATACGCGTACTGCCTAGTCCCATACGCGTATGGCCTATTTCTCAGCCAATCCCATACGCGTATCACCTGTCTCATACGCGTATGCTACGCGTACCACTTCCCCATACGCGTACCAACAGAGACCAAACCACGTTCAAAACATCATCTTCCTCATCCATACGCGTATTGCCTAGTGCCATACGCGTACCAGACCATCTCATACGCGTATTGCCTAGTGCCATACGCGTATGACCAGAAACCAAATTTCCAGATCTGCTATGGTTTTCTCTGCTACGAGATTCCTCAGATCCAACCTTCCACAATCCAATTCTTACACAACATTCATTCATATCATCTAACACAAATCATACCCTATTCAATTTCACAAATTCTAACATTATTACATCTAATTCCTACGAATTTCCTTCAATTATAATCCAAATTTCGTTCATCCAAAAGTTCACAATTTCATCATGCATCATTCTAATCAGAGTCAAATCAATGGTTTATCACTACCCAT
Organism: Lathyrus oleraceus; assembly: GCF_024323335.1. Lineage (NCBI taxonomy): Eukaryota > Viridiplantae > Streptophyta > Magnoliopsida > Fabales > Fabaceae > Lathyrus > Lathyrus oleraceus. The sequence continues at coordinate 19,613,574 of NC_066579.1, forward strand.
TACATGTTATCCCATAATACCCATTAAACGATGATAAACCCCCCCTTACCTGAGTTAATCCGGCAATCCTTCAGCTTTAAGCTCTTCCTCTCTTCAACCCTTGTTCTCTGGCTCTTTTTCCACTTTTCTGTCTCTTTTTCCTTTTCACGTGAAATAACCCTTTTTACCAAATGGGACCTTTTCTAATTCCAACTTTTATTCCAATAATAATAATAATAATAATCCAATTATTTAATTAAATTAATAAATATATTATTAACTTAAATTAAATAATTATCATATTTTTATCGGGGTGTTACAACTCTCCCCCACTAAAAGAGTTTTCGTCCTCGAAAACATACCTCAAGTGAATAACTCAGGATAAGACTCCTTCATTTGACTCTCAAGTTCCCAAGTCACATTGCCACCTGCCGGTCCTCCCCAAGCTACCTTTACCAAAACAATCTCTTTACCCCGCAACTGCTTCAACTCTCGATCCTCGATCCTCATAGGTGATGTTTCAACAGTCAGGTTATCTCTCACCTGTACATCATCTACTTGGACCACATGCGACGGATCAGGAATGTACCTCCTCAACTGAGACACATGAAAAACCTCATGCAAATTCGCAAGTGACGGCGGTAAAGCGATACGATAGGCTACTTCCCCTATCCTCTCCAAAATCTGATAAGGACCAATAAATCAAGGTGTCAACTTCTTCGACTTCAAAGCTCGACCAACCCCAGTTATCGGAGTAACACGAAGAAACACATGATCTCCCTTTTGAAACTCAAGTGACTTCCTCCTCTTGTCGTGATAACTCTTCTGACGACTCTGAGCAATCCTCATCTTCTCCTGAATCATCTTAATCTTTTCCGTAGTTTGTTGAACAATCTCCGGTCCAACCACATCACTCTCACCGGACTCATACCAACATAAAGGTGTCCGACATCTCCTACCATACAAAGCTTCAAACGGTGCCATACCAATGCTCGAATGAAAACTATTGTTGTAGGTAAACTCAATCAAAGGTAAATAACAATCCCAAGCACCTCCCTTTTCCAAAACACAAGCCCTCAAAAGGTCCTCCAGTGACTGAATCGTCCTCTCAGTCTGACCATCAGTCTGCGGATGATATGCAGAACTCAATCTCAGCTTAGTTCCCAAAGCCCTCTGCAAACCTTCCCAGAACTTCGATGTAAATCTAGGATCTCTGTCCGAAACAATACTCGACGGAATACCATGCAAACTTACAATCTTTTCAATATACAACTCAGCTAATCTCTCTAACGGATAATCCATTCTGATCGGAATGAAATGAGCCGATTTTGTCAATCTGTCAACAATCACCCAAATAGCTTCAAAATTCTTAATTGTTCTCGGTAAACCAGAAACAAAATCCATACTGATACTATCCCATTTCCACTCTGGAATAGCCAACGGTTGCATTAGCCCAGACGGCTTCTGATGCTCAATCTTCGACTTCTGACAAGTCAAACAAGAATAAACAAAACTCGCAATTTCTCTTTTCATTCCCGGCCACCAAAATAACTTTTTCAAATCATGATACATCTTCGTAGCCCCAGGATGAATACTCAAGCCACTAAGATGTCCTTCCTCAAGAATACTCTTCTTAAGTTCGGTAACATCCGGAATACACACCCGATTACCAAATTTCAAAACACCATTCTCATCAACTCTGAATTCACCACCTTGACCTTGATTCACTAGAGTCAACTTATCAACCAAAAGCACATCGGATTTCTGACCCTCTCTAATCTCATCTAGAATACCACTCGTTAACTTCAACATTCCCAATTTAACACTATTGTGAGTACTCTCACACACCAAACTCAAGTCTCTAAACTGCTCAATTAAATCCAACTCCTTAACCATTAACATAGACATGTGCAATGATTTCCGACTTAATGCATCAGCCACTACGTTTGCTTTACCCGGATGGTAATTCAAACCAAAGTCATAATCCTTCAGAAACTCTAACCATCTCCTCTGTCTCATATTCAACTCTTTCTGATCAAACAAATACTTTAAACTTTTATGGTCACTGAAAACTTCAAATCTTGACCCGTACAAGTAATGCCTCCATAACTTCAGAACAAATACCACAGCTGCCAACTCTAAATCGTGCGTCGGATAGTTCCTCTCATGAACCTTCAGTTGTCTCGAAGCATAAGCTACAACCTGCTTATTCTACATCAAAACACCACCTAAACCCAACAATGAAGCATCACAGTAAACCTCAAATGGTTCCAACGAACTTGGTAATATCAGAATAGGAGCAGTAGTTAACCTTCTCTTTAACTCTTGGAAACCTTCTTCACATTTTGAGTCCCAAACAAACGCTTTCCCCTTTCTAGTCAACATCGTCAACGGTAACGCCAACTTAGAAAATCCCTCAATGAACTTCCTATAATAACCTGCAAGTCCAAGAAAACTCCTTATCTCAGAAACTGACTTCGGAGCTTCCCACTTAGATACCGCTTCTATCTTAGAAGGATCAACAGCAACACCACCTCTTGAAATCACATGACCAAGAAAACTAACCTCTTCTAACCAAAATTCACACTTAGACAGTTTAGCAAATAACTTCTTTTCTCGCAGAACTCCTAAAACCACTCTCAAATGTTCAGCATGCTCTTCTTCAGATTTCGAATACACCAAAATATCGTCAATAAACACCACAACAAACTTGTCTAGGTACGGATGGAAAATCCTATTCATATACTCCATAAATACTCCAGGCGCATTAGTCACACCAAAAGGCATTACAGAATACTCATAATGTCCATACCTTGTTCTGAAAGCAGTCTTCTGAATATCCTCAGTTTTCACACGTATCTGATGATATCCCGATCTCAAATCTATTTTGCTGAACACACTCGCACCAACCAACTGATCCATCAAATCATCAATCCTCGGCAAAGGATACCGATTCTTGATCGTCACTTTATTCAGTTGCTTGTAGTCCACACACAACCTCATAGTACCTTCTTTCTTCTTAACCAACAACACTGGTGCACCCCACGGCGACACACTCGGACGAATAAATTTCTTATCCAACAGATCTTCCAGCTGACTCTTCAATTCAGTTAACTCAACAACAGACATACGGTACGGAGCCATCGATATCGGCCTAGTACCAGGTACCAAATCAATCGAGAACTCAACTTCACGCTCTGGCGGTAATTCATTCACTTCTTTAGGAAACACATCAGGAAAATCACACACCACGGCTAGATCGCCAATCACCAGTTTATCTTTAGCCTCCAAAGTCGCTAACAGCATAAACAACTCTGCCCCATCTGCTACTGCCTCATTCACCTGCCTCGCTGATAGAAACAAACTCTTTCCTTCCTCAATCTCAGGAAAGATCACAGTCTTATCAAAACAGTTGATATAAACTCGGTTAAACACCAACCAGTTCATACCCAGGATAACATCAATCTGCACTAGTGGAAGACACACTAGGTCCATCCCAAAGTCTCTACCAAAAATACTCAAAGGACAATTTAAACAAACTGAAGTAGTAGTCACTGAACCCTTCGCAGGAGTATCAATCACCATACTTCCATGCATCTCAGATATCTCTAATTTAAGTTTCACAGCACAATCCAAAGATATAAAGGAATGAGTCGCACCTGTGTCAATAATAGCTACAAGAGGAAAGCCATTAATATAACACGTACCTCGGATCAAACGATCATCTGCAGAAGTCTCAGAACCCGATAAAGCAAAGACCTTGCCTCCCGACTGGTTCTCTTTCTTCGGCTTAGGACACTGTGGACTGATATTACCCACCTCTCCACAGTTAAAACAAGTCACAGTCTTCAACCGGCACTCTGCAGCCAAGTGACCACCTTTTCCACACTTGAAACACCTCTTCTCAGTACTGGTACACTCATGGATACGATGTCCAGCCTGACCACATCTGTAACACTTAGCAGGGGCACTGGAGTCTCCCCCACTAGGTCTCCTCATCCCACTCTGCCTCTGGAAACCCTTGCCAGCTGCATACGGTTTCCCACGATCATTCTGATTCTTGCCTTTCCTATCAACCCTTTGCTGATAGCTCTCTGCTCTAGCCTTGGTATCCTGTTCAAAAATCCTGCAACAGTCAACCAAATCAGAAAACACTCTAATCCGCTGATACCCAATAGCCTGCTTAATCTCGGGACGTAACCCGTTCTCAAACTTCACACATCTTGAAAATTCCCCAGTAGCCTCGTTATAGGGAGTGTAATACTTCGACAGCTCTGTGAACTTAGCAGCATACTCAGTAACAGACCGGTTACCCTGCTTCAATTCTAAGAACTCTATCTCTTTCTTTCCTCTGACATCCTCTGGAAAGTACTTCCTCAGGAATCTCTCTCTGAACACCGCCCAAGTGATCTCAGCACTCCCAGCAGCTTCCAACTCAGTGCGGGTAGCAACCCACCAATCATCTGCTTCCTCTGACAGCATATGCGTACCGAACCTGACCTTCTGGTTATCGGCACACCCCGTCACTCGGAAGATCCTCTCGATCTCCTTCAACCACTTCTGAGCACCATCTGGATCGTATGCTCCCTTGAACATTGGAGGATTATTCTTCTGGAACTCACTCAGTTGACGAGCAACTCCCATTCCCACAACATTCGGATTCCCTCCAAGTACTCCAGCTAGCATACCCAGAGCCTCAGCAATCGCAGCATCGTCTCTACCTCTCCCAGCCATCTCTATTCTGAAAGCCCAACAAGCTAAAACAATAAGTACTGATAGGGTTACACAACACCTATCCCGTACAGGGGAACAGAATAATTACGACCCGACTCGACCGACTATGCTCTGATACCACTAATGTAACACCCTTCTAAAATACCCCAAATTTAAATTAAAACATCAAAACATAAATCAGAGTAGATATGCAATTTAAGGGTGTCACACTTGACACTTCACACCGTTTTCCAAAATATCCTGTCATGCTCATTTATTTAATCAAAATAAAACATTTGCATAATTTGCAGCGGATAAAGTCTAACAACAATGCAAAACATGTAACACATTACATGTAAACTTGTTCAACAATCATCAATGAAAAACAAGTAAAACATCCCGTCCCGATGTTACATCTACCAGAGCATGACCCACTAAGGAACTACACTAGACTCCAAGGACTAGCTTCTACTCAATCACTGCTCGTTACCTGAAACATAGTTGTAAGGGTGAGTTCCTCAATCGATATAATAAGCATTATAAATTATCATGTAATGTTAAGTAAGTTAACACATTCAATCACCCTAATCAGATCACACAATCAGTAACAGCAATATCAACTCCAAAATCATACTCAACACAATCACCAAAACAACACGTATAATATTGGAATACATCCATTCATATTATACGCCATACATACATACATTATGCAATGAGACTCCATGCATGCGGTACCGACTATTCGTGAACATATAGTTCAACCTCACCGATCAAATCCAGATACGGCTACCAAGCTCACTAGTCCCACTCATTTGAGACCTAGTGACTCACTCACTAATTCCTCACCATGGGAATTAGCTACCACCCCAAGGGCTATGATATGCACGCTAACCACCTAGCATGCAAACATCAACAGCAATCCACAATAACTCACTCACTAATTCCTCACCATGGGAATTAGCTACCACCATAAAGGCCATAATATGCACGCTAAATCAACTAGCATGCAAACATCAACAATCCACAATGGACATATGCTCACACTCTAAGCCATAAACAGTCCATTCACAATTGCATACATAATAGATACATTCACAACATTATGCATACCATCATACATCATCAACATATTTATCACATAATCATATCATGTCATGCCATATAATCAAACACAGTATTAGCACACTCTACTAATACCTATACTGCTCAAAACAACGGGAAATGATCCCTACTCTATCATACATCAGCTAAATTACCTTACTCAGCTGAATAACCAAAAAACTGCACAACAACAGCTCAGAAAAATCACAATTCTGCCCATACGCGTACTGCCTAGTCCCATACGCGTATGACCCATTTCTCAGCCAATCCCATACGCGTATCACCTGTCTCATACGCGTATGCTACGCGTACCACTTCCCCATACGCGTACCAACAGAGACCAAACCACGTTTAAAACATCATCTTCCTCATCCATACGCGTATTGCCTAGTGCCATACGCGTACCAGACCATCTCATACGCGTATTGCCTAGTGCCATACGCGTATGACCAGAAACCAAATTTCCAGATTTGCTATGGTTTTCTCTGCTACGAGATTCCTCAGATCCAACCTTCCACAATCCAATTCTTACACAACATTCGTTCATATCATATAACACAAATCATACCCTATTCAATTTCACAAATTCTAACATTATTACATCTAATTCCTACGAATTTCCTTCAATTATAATCCAAATTTCGTTCATCCAAAAGTTCACAATTTCATCATGCATCATTCTAATCAGAGTCAAATCAATGGTTTATCACTACCCATTACATGTTATCCCATAATAGCCATTAAACGATGATAAACCCCCCCTTACCTGAGTTAATCCGGCAATCCTTCAGCTTTAAGCTCTTCCTCTCTTCAACCCTTGTTCTCTGGCTCTTTTTCCACTTTTCTGTCTCTTTTTCCTTTTCACGTGAAATAACCCTTTTTACCAAATGGGACCTTTTCTAATTCCAACTTTTATTCCAATAATAATAATAATAATAATCCAATTATTTAATTAAATTAATAAATATATTATTAACTTAAATTAAATAATTATCATATTTTTATCGGGGTGTTACACTAACCACTAGGACTTCAGCTTTCCCGGAAATAATCTCAACCGTGAGTTAAACAATAACACTTGTTGGCCCACTTGAAAATTCCATCGTACAAGTTTCTTGTCATGGTACTGTTTTGTCCTTTCCTTATAAATCAACGCATTTTCATACGCGGATAGTCGCATTTCCTCTAATTCATCCAACTTCAATAACCTCTTCCGATCATCCAACTTTTCATCAAAATTTAGGAACTTCACTGCCCAATATACTTTATGATCCAATTCGACCGGAAGGTGACATGTTTTCCCATACACCAATTGATATGGGGAAAAACCTAAATGCATTTTGAAAGTTGTTACGTATGCCCATAGGGTGTCATCCAGTTTTGTTGACCAATCGTTTCTCGATGCTGCCACAATTTTCTCCAGGATTTGCTTTAGCTATCCGTTGGATACTTCCACTTAACCGCATGTATGTGGATGATATGGTGTGGACACCTTATGTTTAACATTATATTTCTCCGACAGTCTTTCCAAATACCTATTGCAAAAACGTGTCTCTCCATCTCTGATAAGTACCCTGGGTACACTAAACCTGGCAAAAATATTCTTTTTCAAAAAATTATTAACAGTTCGGGCATCATTAGCACTACAAGCATTGACTTCCACCCATTTAGTGACATAATCCACACATACCAGAATATTAAGATACATATTTGATTGGGGAAATGGACGTATAAAATCAATTCCCCAACAATCAAATGGTTCCACCTCAAGCATAATATTCAAAGGCATTTCATTTCGTTTGGAGATGTTACTTATTTTGTTACATTCGGAGCATGTAGACACATGTAACTTACAATCATTAAATAGACTAGGCCACATAAACCCACTTCGTAGTATCTTAGTTGCTATTCTCTCTCCATTATGGTGTCCCCCATATGTGAGCTATACCAATGCCACACAATTCTATTTGGTTCTCTCTCTACTTGCAACACACCTGTAAAGTAAACCATCAGGGCTTCTCTTGAACAAATATGGATCACCCCATAAATAAAAGTTAGCCTCTTTGTAGAAGTGTTTCCTTTGCTTCCAGGTGTATTCTTCTGGGATGACATTTGTCACTTTATAATTTTCCATATCCCTAAACCAAGGTATTTCACTAATTGCCATCATATTCTCATCCGGAAAGGTCTCAGTAATACCTTGGTTATTTGTGGTTACTTCAGCATTTTCTAACCTTGAAAAGTGGTTTGCCGCCATATTTTCTACTCATTTTTTATCTTTGATTTCCAAATCAAATTCTTGTAATAGAAGAACCCATCTTACAAATCTCGGTTTGGAGTCACTTTTGTTGAATAAGTACTTCAAAGCTGCATAATCTATAAAAGCAATAACTTTGGAACCAATTAAATACATGTGAAGTTTTTGCAAAGAAGATACTACCGCTAACAATTCCTTTTTAGTGGTGGTGTAATTAACTTGATTATCATTTAAAACCTTAATAGCATATTAAACTGCATGAAAACATTTCATATGTCTTTGTCCAAGAACTGCCCCAACCGCATAATCACTTGCATCACACATAATTTCAAAGGGTAGCTCCCAATTAGGAGACACAATTACATGGGTGGTTGTCAATTTATTTTTTATGACAGAAAAAGAATTTAGGCATTCTATTTCAAAGTTGAATTCATTTTCTTTGATCAACATGTTACATAAGGGTTATTGAAAATTTTGAAAAATCTTTAATGAACCGCCTATAAAAACCTGCATGACCTAGAAAATGTCTCATCCTTTAACATTTACTGGGGGTGGAAGTTTTTTTGTCATTTCAATCTTGGCTTGATTGACCTCATTGCCTTTAGCAGAGATTTTATGTCCAAGCACAGTGCCTTTCGTTACCATAAAATGATATTTCCCCAATTTATAACCAGATTTGTCTCGGTGCATCTCTTAAGGACATCATTCAATCGATCAAGACAACTATCAAAAGATTTACCAAAAACAGAAAAATTATCCATAAATACCTCTATAGAATTTTCAACCATGTCAGGAAAAAGAGAAAGCACGCACCTTGAAACGTTGTAGGCACATTACATAGGCCGAAAGGCATCGTCCTATATGCATAAACTTCAAATGGACATGTGAATATGATTTTTTCTTGATCATCAAGATCTACAACAATTCGGTTATACCCCAAATCCATCTAGAAAATAATATTAAGATTGTCCAGCTAGTCTCTCTAGAATTTGGTCAATAAATGGAAATGGGAAATGATCCTTCCGTGTAGCTAGATTTAACTTGCGATAGTCAATGCACATTCTCCACCCTGTAATAGTACGAGTTGGGATTAATTCATTTTTTTAATTACGAATAACAGTGGTGTCACCTTTTTTTGGAACTACATGCACTGGACTTACCCAAGAACTACCAGAAATAGGATAAATCATACCTACTTCAAGTAACTTAAGCACTTATTTTCTTACCACTTCCTTCATGGATGGATTTAAACATCGCCAAGGTTTAACAACTAGTTTAAATTCTTCCCGTAGCTTAATTTTATGCACGCAATATGCTAGGCTAATTCCCTTTAAATCTGCTACATTCCACCCTAATGCTCCTTTGTTTACTTTCAGGACTAGTATCAACTTTTCTTCTTCAATTTTTGACAGAGTACTACTAATAATTGCAGGATGCCTATTTCCTGGACTTAGAAAAACATTTCTGATGCTCGAGGAGTTCTTTTAGTCATTGTTCAGTTGGTTTCTCCTCACTACTTCCTCATAATTCTTTAAATTTTTTATAAGCACGGTCTAGGTGTGTTGCTTGCAATTGTAGAACCAACTCCTTTACCTCAATATCATCATCATCATCTTTCCCTTTTTCCTCAATAGATTGTACCAAACCTTTCTTCATTGGTGATGAAAGATTCTCTTTCTTCGAAACATTTTCTATCAGTTAAATCAATTTGGTAACACTGTAACTCTTCATGCACATGTTTCATGGGTTCAAACACGTTAAATATTACATGTTCTTTATTAAACCCGATAATCAATTCTCCTATTTCTACATCAATCAACGCTCTCCTCGTGGTGAGGAACAGTCACCCCAATAATAATGGTGTTTCGTCATCTTCCGGCATATCCAAAATGAGAAAATCCGCGGGAAAAAGTAAATCACCAACCTTTACCAACACATCCTCCAAGACTCCATAAGGATAAGTGATAGAACGGTCGGTCAAAGTCAAAGTCATTTTTATAGGTTTCGGCTCCCCACAATTCAAATTTCTCATCATAGATAGCAACATCAAATTTATGCTAGCTCCTAAATCATAAAGTGTTTGTCCTATATTTAATGAACCTATAGAGCAAGGGATTATAAACCTACCTAGATCCTTAATTTAGGTGGAAACCTACATTGAATGATAACAATACATTCTTTTGCTAATGCTACATATTCATTGTATTTCCATTTGCGTTTATCGTTCAACGATTCTTTCATGAATTTAGCATACATCGACATTTGCTCTAAAGCCTCACAAAATGGAATATTGACTTGTAAATCGGTGAGCATCTGCATGAACTTCTTAAACTGTCATACCTCCATTTCCCTCTTTGGCTTCTTCTTATTTAACGGGTATGGTGGTTTGATGTAATCAAGTAAAGGAGGATTTGGTTCATTGATGATTTGATTTTTTGTTCTCCGAAAGGGTGAATCTTTATCATTTGCTTTATCAAGTGTTTCCCCTTTCTCAAGAGTCTCATCAGAAACCTCATCTTCTATAGGTGTGGAGTTTGGTTCCTCAACATTATCTTTTCTTTGTTCAACTATGGGTTTCTGTTTGCTAGAAGCGGAGGGAATGCTGTAGCTCCTTAATTCTATCACGTCATAGTTTCCTTTTTTCTCGTGTCACTAATAAAACCTGCTTGGATAGGTTAGATATTATCCCGTCTAATCTTTTTATTGTCTCCTCGTAATTTTGTTTCAACAAGTCCTGCAACTTTTTCATATCCAAGAATTTGTTTTGTGTTGTTAATATAAATTGAGTTAAGGTCTCTTCCAACAATAATATATTGAATTGTGTCTCTGTTTATGTTGCTCTTAGATTGGAACTCACATCTACGGATTATACTTCTGCTATAAGTAAGTCTACAATATAATCACCTACAAAATGCTCTTGCCCACAGTCAGTACATAATACAAATATTACCTCGTTTGAAGATTTCTACGTGGTGCCTATTGTATCCAACTTTTGATTTAATACTTCCAGCTTGGTGAGAAGTTTCTCGTATATTCACTATGAGATTTATTGTTGGTTTCTAGTGTGTTCAATCCTTTGGTATTTGCAAAGTTGTACTCATTTAGACTTATCTTATCTATCATCTCTTTTACCCGCAGTTCAGTTAGTGTTCTTATTGTCCCACATGTAGATGCGTCTAAAAGCATTTGAACTTGTGCTTGGAGGCCCTTTACAAAATTTTGCATTTGCTCCATGTCACTCATATTGTGATCGGGGCATTTGCATATCAATAACTTAAACCTCTCCCAAGCATCGTAAAGAGATCCAGTCTCTTGTTTCTCGAATTGCGTGATATTAGCTTTTCTTTCTATGAATTATGCTGTAGTGAAGAATCTTTCCAGATATTTGTCTTCCAATTCTTTCAAAGTTTTGATTACCCCATTTGACAGACATTGTAGCGGTGTATTCGTTACTATATGATCTATTGATTAAATCATAAGCAAAGCATACAAAGATAGAGTCGCCACCGCACTTTTATTTATCCTAAGGACTGGCTAAAAAGCGAACAAAAGCCTAAGAAGTTTTACACATAGAAAACTAATGAAAAGATCAGAGATCGGGGTAAGGGGTAAATTACGCAATGGGAAGGTGTTAGGCACCCAAAACGTCCTAGGTACTCCTAGGGAGCCCTTTTCACACTTGTTGAATGAAAATTGTTATTTGTTTTGAAATATTTATTGTGCAAACATGAATGGGATGATGAGAAAAGAATGTACAAGTTAATTATTTTTGTGTTTGAACGGATGAACCCGTTGCCTACGTACCTTTCCATGAAAAGGTAAAGGATCAAAACGCCGTAGTTCGGCTAAAAGATTTCCAAAAATTAGTGAATTCAATTTTAAACACAAGCCCTAAGGTTTTACGTTACCCATGGGAGAAAACTCAACCTTATAAAACAACAAGTCCACCATGTGAGAAAAGCTTCAACTTGCTAGTGAGGGGTTAACCCTATAATAAGCAAGGAAGACTTACAATTTAATCAACTAAGGACAAGTAGGTGAGATTAACGTCAACCAACTAGGATAAATCAAACCTATGGCTAATGTATGAAAACTTAACAAACATGGACAAAGCCACAAAACAATTGAATGAGTGAAGTTAATTGATTATGGGTATTCACAAAAGGATGGTCAAAGTATGATTAAGATTCAATTCAAAAAGAAGTATTAACAAAAGTGGAGTTTGAAAATCAAGGACTTAAGGTCCAAGTTTCTAATTTGGAAAGACATGAAGATGTTTGCACAACATTTATTTCAAGTTTTAAAAGCATGTGTGAAAAGATTTAGGACATAAAGGGATGAATGGATAATGGATGAAGGAATGTAAAACTTCTTAGAAGGGTTCACCTCTTGAAATCATATAGAAGATGATTCAAGTGTGTCCTTAGGAATAAGCAATGAACAATAACAAAAGCAAACAAAGTGATACCGGATGCCACTCAATGGTCTTACACCAATCTCACAACAAAAGCGGATATCGGATACCAATAAATGGATTTACACCAATCTCCTAAAACAAACATGGATATCAGATGCCACTCAATGGTCTTACACTAATCTCCTAAAGCAAAACAAACAAAAGGGTGGATACCGGATGCCAATAAATGGTCTTATACCAATCTCCTTAATATGATCATAGGAATACAAATGCCACCTCACAGGGACTTACAATTGCATCCTCACATAAACAAACAAAAGCAAAACAGGGGTGTCAGATGCCAATCTATCTGAGCTTACTCTAACATCCACAGTATGGTCCTAGGAATACAAATGCCACATCACAGGGACTTATAATTGCATCCTCTCATACAACAAACAAGGTGCATCAACAAAGAGTAAAGAGGATATGAGTGACCAATGGAATGGTCTTACACTCTATCCCTTCCATATCATGGGAACAAAAGCCAATCTACATGGACTTACAATTGTTTCCTCCATGGGCAAACAAACATAGATCACAAAGATATGCAATAATGATCATGCAAGAATGAACAATCAATGATGATGAATGCACAATGGCAAATAAGCAATCATGTTCAAATGAACCAAACAATCAATCAAACAAGTTCAAGTAGCACACACTATAACCAAACAATTAGGCTCAAACAAAGGTTAGACTTTAAAAGTCAACTGGAATAGGGTGAATGGTGCTCTTAACCTTGACATTGAAGGGTCAAGGTGAAGCAGATGAAAAGATATGAGGGGTGTGCCTCATCACTCTTATCTCTGGTCAGAGAGAGTATTGAATATCAGAAGGTGTGGGCGTTCAGAAAGATGGAACTCTCTCCACAAGTTAGACTCTATAGATCTTGGGTTTTTACTCACTATGCATCAACACAAGTAGTGTGAGCAAGGTGAGTGACTCACAGAATAGTAGGAGATAGGCTAAATATCTCTTGTATCTACCAATTGCCTCAAATGAGGACTTTTCCTGCTTGGGGACAAAGTATAAACAAGCACAAACATCGCCTCTTAAGGAGGACTTCAGACAGGTGCCTGGCTAAGTAACAAGCCAGGTCTTCCAGACTACATGGAGACAAGAGATTCTACCTCAATGCAAATGCTTATCAAGCAAAGCAATGCAAGTTCTCAAAAGAACTGAGCAACTAAGGGTACCTGAAATCAATCAAATATAATCAGCATCCCAATCATAAAATCAAAACAAACAACATAAGAACCAACAAACAATGTACAATCAAACAATGCAATGTGCAAAGCACAATCAACTCAAGTGAGCCAAGCATCCTACAAAATAAAACAAGTTAGTTCATAATAAGCAAATAAACCAAACTCAATCAACTTGCATTAATCTCCTTAAAGCATTTGCTTCTTCAACCTGAAAATCACATTCAAACATGAGAAACAAGACCACTAGGACAAGCCTAGGGTCAAAAGGAGATGAAAAATTCAAAACAGCAAGTGAAAATTGATCACAACCAAGATAAATCAATTAAGAAGAAGGACCAATTGGTCTCACATCAAAACTATGCACCAAATTCATTTCATACACAATTTAGGTCAAAGTAGGCAAGTGTGAACCACATATGAGCAAACAGAAGGATTACAATCAAACCAATACCAAAACAGCTCAATAAATTCCACAAAATTCAAGTCCAAACAGAACACATTCAATGAGCAGCATATCAAATTTCATGCTATTTGGACAAGAGGAAGTAGGGAAATTAAATCTAAGAAGTTATGGTATGCAAAAATCAACCCAAACAAGGTCACAACTCATGTACCAACTTCAAGCAAGTGTAAAACATAAATCAAACATGAGAAATGAATGGGACTAAAGCCAAGATGAAGTTAAGCATGTTAAGAACCACTCCACCAAATTTCATCTTCATGTGATAAGGAATGAGAATTTTACAAGTCATGTAAGTTGATCACTCAAGAAAGTTCACAAAAGTGGTAAACAGCAAACAAAAATGCCAATCAAATAGGAAATGTATCAACAAATCCTACAAAAAATCATGGTTAAACCTAACATCTAGATGTAATCACATGCAAAAATCCAGGGCAAATGACATAGCATAGGCATGGAAACAAAATTCATGAACATGGCATAACATAGTGTGACACACATTGTCACACTCAACTTGATCACATCATATCTCTCTAACCAGAAACTCAAAAATAGCAAACTATACATCAAAATCACCAGAAAAGAGTCAAGAATAGCCATGTAAAATTTCACACATTTTGGATAAGGCATCATTATTTCATGAATGAAATGGCAACACATACACATAAAGCATACATGATCAAAACCTCTAGGCAAAAGCAAAAATCAATCAGGCACAACATTGGTTATCATACCTAAAAAAAACTAGAGAGAATTTGGAGATGAACACAAAAATCCTCACTCAAATTGGATCAAAAATGAATTAATTATGATTTTTAGAAGTTTGATCAAGAAATGAAATAATTATTTAACATTTAAAATGAAATAATAGGCGCCAGTGGCAAACTTGTAATTATGAGAAGCCAGGGGCGAAACGCCCCATTTCACTAAAAGCGGTGGCGCTGCGTGATTGGTCAATGCACGCGGGAAACAGGTTTTCAAATCCAAAGCCAGGCAATGAAGATCAAACGCGAAATATGGAAGCGTTCTTGAGTGTTCATCAGTTCATCATTTCCAGAAAATCCACATGAACAAATTTGCACGAAAATTATCATGCCATATATGGTTGGAACCGACATTCAACAAGGATCACGAATATGACAATGAATTCGTCCAGAAATCAACATATGAAAAGATTCGATCGAAAAATGTTTTGACACATAAACTTTAGATCCAGATTTCTCCATGAATATTGGATGGATTCGCACGATTCAAACGTCATTCTACTCTATGTTGCACACTCTACCTAAGCCACATGTCAATTCTAGCAATTAGAGGATTCGAATTCTCACCTTCTTGATGTGCAGCTCGTGATTCTGGTGTTTTCGAGGCTTGGAAGTTGCAAACAGAAGTTCAATGGTGGTTAGGCAAGTGTATGAAATGAATCTTTTAGCTCAACAGTGCACGATGATGATGAACTTGCAAGCTGCCATGGATGAGCAAGGTTTTCAACAGCTGCGAATTCCAAGTATTCTTCACCAATTGCCTTCAAACAGATCTTCAAAATCACCTGTAAATGATGAACAACGCAAAAGAAAGCAGAAAGAATGGAGAAATCTTGATGAATGAGTCAAAAAAGTGTGAAGAGAAAATGTGAGAATTGAGAGAATTTGTGAATTTTTGGATTTGATCTGAAATTGTGATTGTGGATTCTGAGTTTTCTGTTAGGATTAGGCCTTTATAGTACCCCTTAATCCAATGCCTTAATCATGTTTAGCATAATTGGAGTGATTAGCAAAATTCTCATGTTATGCACTTTGGCCAATTTGCCCTTTTGCACTTAAGACCAATGGAACAGTGATTTTTCTCTTGCAGCACACCACAAATCATGTTTGGAAATGGTATGAATAGGCTTGGTGTGAAAATTCCATGTACTTTTGAATTTGACCTTTTTTCCCACCAATTTTTAAATAGTTCACTTGAAAAATGACCTTTTTATGTGAAGGTTTTTGATGAAATGTGATGATGGATTTGGATAGTACACATCAAATGTGGTTTGCTCAAAAAAGAATCAACCAAATTGGCCTTTCCATTCAAAAGTTATGGCACTTTGAATTTCAACTTTTTCTGAAAATGATTTGATCATAACTTGCCAACCACACATGAGAAATGAGTGTTCTTGGACTTTTTGGAAAGGTGAGAGCAAGATCTTCAACTTTCATGTTGGACAAAATTTCATTTGAAGCATTCTTGGACATGTAATTTTGAGGAGAAGAACTTTCCATTTTTGGCAGGTGAAAATTACAGGTCATTTCTATTTTTGGAAACTTTTTGTCTGACTTCAAATTCTTCAACCTTGATCTTTGAAATGCCAAATGAGACTTGTATGGACATGAATGAGGTCTTTCTAACCATCTCACACCTTCAAATCCCTGATTAAATGCATAGTTGACCACAGTTGACTTTTCTAGGGTTTTGGTTGACTGAGCCATGTTCTGATGAATTCCAAACCTCTACCACATGAGATCTTGATTCAAAATGATATCACAACTTAAATGAACTCTTGATGAATGATCATAGTGCCCAAATTCTTCAAGAATGGCCACTATCCATTGCACAATGGCTGATTTTGACTGCCTTGACCTAGTTTGCTTCATCTGTAAGTAACATGGTTAGATGACAATATTTTTGTACTTTTGGTTAGTAAACAAATGAAAAGCAATGATATACCAATTCAATACATGCTTGGTGATCAAGAACCACACTCACAAAATATCCCACCCACTAGGAGGGAAGCTAGGGTATGCAATGATCCTTGAGGCTATGATATGATATGATATGAGCCATGAGGGATCTTAGGGACAAAATTGGGGTCTTACAGATGCCCCTATTTAAGGTCATTCTAGCCAGAGAAATGAAGTTTAGAAATCTTCATCTCGACGCGGTAGAATGGGCTTAAATAATAGTAATGAGACAAATTTTGGTCCCTAAGAGACCTCATGATGCAAATGTATGCATGCAAAAGACACAAAACTCTGTGGAGAATATGATTCACACAGAAGAAAAGACGATCCATCGGAGTAATACACTCACTAGGAACAGAGACTCTACAGGACTCTTATGGGGATAATAAAAGAAAAAGAATGCGTGAGCAGGACACGACTCCGAGTTGGGAAAACAGAAGACTGACACAACGTGAACATGACACGACTCTGATTAAGGAATAACAGAAATCAGACTGGAGACCTCACTGGGGAAGTGAAAGGACTCACACTGGGAAATAAAATATTCCAAAGGACAAACCTCCGTTGGAAAGACAACAAGCTGACTCAAATTATCCACGAAGGATACTTCGGATAAAAATCCGGACTCGGACCAGGAAAAGATTCACAAAGAATCTTCCTGTCGGGGAAATGCATATACTGGGGAAAACGCCAATACAACAACGGGTAAAATCACAACAAGAAATCCACCGAGGAATGTCTAACACAGAGACTTTCCTGGGGAAAAGCAACAAGAGTGAGGTGTTACCGGTATAAGGGTAACAAACTCAGGAAGAATGAATATCTAAGACCGGTATAAGGGTGAGAGATATCAATCAACCAACATCTGAGAAAGACCCGAAAAAGGTACATAAAACTCAGGAAAATCTAACTCCACAGGGGACCGAGGTCAAAATAGGGAGTAGAAAGGGAAGGAACACCAGGGATACCGAAGTATATAATAGGTGACCGACCGGAATGTGAATTGGTATATACGCCAAGACACTCATCATCCGAAAGGAGGGCTTGAAGAAGCAAATCGACTTATAGGATGGATATTCGAATCCACAACGGGAAGACGAACCTTACTCAACTGGGGACACAAACCCAAAGAGTGCATGAGATATAATATCCATTACCGGCAGACCGTGGATAAGAATACTCGCATGAGATATATTATCTATTAGCGTCAGAACGTAGATAATAAACTCGCATGGTAAGAAACACCAGAGATACCGAGGTATATAATAGGCGATCTACCGAAATGTGAATTGGTATATATGCCAAAACACTCATCATCCGAAACACAAACTGGTTTAAAGGATGGATATTCGATTCTACAAAGAATACGAATCTTGCTCAGCTGAGAAAAATCAACAAAGGACTCCAACCAAAGAGCGCATGAGACATATTATTCATTACCGGCAGACCGTGAATAATACACTCGAAAGGAAAAGACACCAGAGATACCGAAGTATATAATAGGTGACTAACCAAAAAGAGAGACAATCGATACCAAGCATCCGGGTAAACGAAAGACAACTCAAGGATAAATTGCAAGCACCCGACAATTATCCAACAACAAAGAAATATTCGACTCCGCAAAGGGAAGAACGAATCTTACTCGACCAGAGAAACACAAAAGGCTTCAACTGAAGAGTGCATGAGATATATTATTCATTACCGGCAAACCGTGAATAATATACTCGCATGGAAGATTATCCACAACCGGTTACTGGGTTAACAAAGGATAAATCGACCGAAAAGAAAGGCATCGGGATACCACAACTAGGTATATAAAGATGACCGATCAAAGGGAGCAACAACATTACCAACAAAAGGGTAAATGAAAGAAGACCCGCTGGGGATAGATTGCAAGCATCCGGCAATTATCCGCAGGAACTAGCTAGGAATACATTGATAAACAATCAATGATCCGGGGAACAAATCACTAGCAAACGGTGACAAGACCCACTGGCGACTTCAAAAGGGATAGCATTGCAAGCATACGACAATGATCCAGAAGACTAGCTGGGGATACAAGTGCTTACTCAAGAGCAACTACCCAGAAGAAAGGAGGAATATCAACATCGAACAACGAATGAAGATAACCACAACGAGCAACCATCATCGGTTAGGATGAACAACAAGGTTAACTCTGCAAAAGGGAGAAATTAGGGTTTATAACTACCGAATACGGGGTAGAATACCAAAAATATGGCTGGGGTAAAATTGCAAGCAACTGGCAATTATCCACCCGTACCACAAGGCACAAACTCCGCTAGGGAGAACGACCACAACATGGGATTTACAACTACCGAATACGGGGTAGAAGACCACAAACTCAACTGGGGATAGAAATCACCACAGGGAGATACCAACTCTGTTAGGGAATAAAACCACAACAGCAGAAAATCCACCAACAACCAGAACGAACCACAAAGGGTTACCTCTGCTAGGTGAAAAGAGATAGGACTTACAACTACCGAATACGGGGCAGTAGCCATACTCTGGTGGGGATAACCACAAATTAGGGTTTACATCTACCGAATACTGGGTAGAAAACCAACAACTCCGCGTGGGGATAGAACAAATCACAAATCCGCACGGGAAACAAAAATAGGGTTTATAACAAACCACACACTGCTGGAGAGCAGGAAAATAGGATTTACAACTACCGACTACTAGGTAGAAAACCAAAACTCTTGCCGCGGAATAAAGGTATATAACCACCAATTCCATCAAAAGGGCAAGGAAAATAGGACTTACAACTACCGGTATGAGGGTAGAGGCCCAAAAACTCCGCTTGGGGAACAACCCACTGGGAAGCACAAGATAGTTGACAAAATGCCAATTCGGGAATATTCCGAAAAGACAGACCAAATCAAGACACGTCCAATGAGGATATAACTCAAATAGGAACATCCATCCCAATATATGTGTTGGGAGGAAACGGAAGAAATCGTCATCCACGAGGGTATATCTCAGTGGGGAACCGCAGAAGGAACGACAGACACTTTCTGCTTACGGGGCTGACTCTATATGGAGAGATTTTAAACACCCGACATCTGCTTGGGAAGATCTATAAAGAGATATATATCACCCATTGCAGGAGACACAACAAACAAAAGATATATGGCAAGTAATGCAACATGAATATCTGAATGTTTATGAATATGCATGAATATGCGTAAATTATGCTTGATGAATGCTGATAAAACAGACATATCTAACACAACAGGTCCAGGGATCAAACGCCCGGTATTATACTTCTAGGGGAAAAACCAACTGGAAAGCCAATCTGCCGGAGATCTACATGCTATAAAGCAAAGATCTGCGGGTACTGCTAGGGAAGCAGAGGATCAGAAATATCAGGAAACACCAAATCTCTGAGTGATGGATCAGCAAAAGTCCCAACCAAGGCACAGAAAGTCACAACGGGCGGACAGCCACCAAGACCAATCTGTTGGGGAACAGGAGAAAATCTCAAAACATCTGCAGGGGATCTCCGTATCAACTGAGAAACAAAAGCCACTGCAACTCCAAACAACTCCGGGGAACAACCCACTGAAGGAGAACAACATCACCCAAGTAGAATCTAACTGCATAAGCAACTCTACTGGGGGAAAAACTATCACCCACCCTCTTGGGGAACAACCCACTGAAGGAGAAAGCACCACACAAGTAGATTCTGCAACAAGCCACTCTACTCGGGGAGAACGCACATCTGACGAATCACATCAGTAGATTCTGTAATAAAAGCTACTCTACTGAGGATCAAAAGCAATCGGGAAATCAATCCACTCTCTGGATGACGGAGCCATCAACCGACCATACTGGGGGATTGAAGGAGGTTCAACAGGCAAAAACTGCCACAACAACCACTCTGCAGACAACGCTGGAGAAAGATGGATGAAAATACTGGGATATCAACCCAATCACCCACGGAGTAGGAAAATAAATCCTGCTCTGCTGAGGAGAACAAACACTTTGATGGAGAGAAAGCAACAACTCTACTGGCAACTGCACTGGGAGGGCGTGACAACCACTCTGCTCGCGACTGCAATGGGGATATCAATAACTGCTCTGCTCGCGACTGTGCTAAGGAGACAAATAAAGTTTGGGGAAAGTGACGGGACAATAGGAATCAAACCATTAACCGCCAAATCTTCCACAAGGAAAGCACCCATGTTGGGGAAGATTGCTGTTGGAGAAAACTGAATCTTCAACAACATTCTGCTTGCGATTATACTGGGGAACAACCCCACCAACGACTCTGCTTGAGGAACAACCCCACCAAAGATCTGGAGAAAGAGGATACAACCAAACCAGGAATATGAACCAATGTCTTACCTGTTGGGAATCATGCCACCCTTGGGAGAGCACTGAGATATTCTTGATTATCCTTTCGACATTGTGAATATTCACTTTGTTTAAAACAACAATTTTGAAAAATTTGATTTGTTTAAAACAATGATATTTTGTCAATTAAAACATGCAAAACATTTGTTGAATTGAAACAAATAAGAGTGCAAATAATTGGATAAAAAGCTCAAATTTATTTGATGGAATGGTAGCCTGCAAATGGCAAGACTCCATAGATCTGTACAAATTTGAAATCAGTGATATATATTGGAAGAGGGCTACATTGAACATAATGATCCTTTCTCTACCAATTTGAATCTCGATGTATTCAAAGCTTCAGTTGACGACGAATCGAGAATCCTCTGACGAACAGACAGTTGGTGACCAGAAAGTCTTGTCAGGACGCAGTCACTTGCCAAATCCCTAATTTTTGCCTAGATTGCCCCAGGGTGAGGTACTCAATCTAGCGGGATGCAAATATACTTTCCTTTTTTAAGTCTCTAACTTTTGCCTGGATTACCCTTGCGGGTTCTCCACCGAGACGCTCATTTTTGCCTAAGCCGCCCTTTCGGGTTTTCAACTTAGAGAGCTATTCTGTTTTTCATTTGCATATACTTTTTTTTCTTAGGCAAAGTATTTCTTGACTGCATCTGAATTCACAGGACGAGTGAAATCCTCCCCATCCATTGTTGTAAGCATCAAAGCACCGCCTGAAAAGGCTCTCTTAACAACATATGGACCCTCGTAGTTTGGAGTCCACTTGCCCCTGGAATCGGGCACGAAAGACAAGACTTTCTTGAGCACAAGGTCACCTTCTCGGAACACACGAGGCTTGACCTTCTTATCGAATGCTTTCTTCATTCTCTGCTGATATAACTGACCATGACACATGGCAGTTAATCGCTTCTCTTCAATCAAATTCAACTGGTCATAACGACTCTGAATCCATTCAGCATCAGTCAACTAGGGACTTGAGGGTATCATTTTTCTTTTATTCTTTTTTCTCTTTCAAATTTTTTTTCTGATTTTTCCTTTTATCTTTATTTTTCACCCTCTTCTCTTTTTTTTTTTCCTACATTACATTTGTAATGCCCCAGTTTGACTGTTGTTGGGTTCTTGAGACGCAGCTGAATGATCTGCTTTTCACTGCTCAAGTGCTCGGGAAATCTCATCAGGAATCCCTTCAACATCATCTTCCTCTGCTTCGAATACAAGGAATTCAAAATTGGGAGATGGCGTTGGATCACTATGTTCAATGGGTTTAGAAATCCCTGCATAATGATTTGGGTTAATGAAAAACTTTAGAATATAAACAAGCAAACCATTATGCAGATGAAAAAGTATTGCTTTCATTCTTGTTTTTATGGGTTTTTTGTGATCACTGATTCCATGAAAAAGCAAAAAGTGAAAACAAATGTTTAACAATGCATTAATTGAATGAAAACATCATTGTATATATGCTTTGCCAACAATGTCATCACTTCTCCTTTTGGCATGGGAGAAGGGTTTTAAACAAAGTGAACAATTACTCTGATCTATGGATGACTGTAGGAACATCTACAGCGAGCCAATTGTGGCAGACGCCACCAGGAATAACGAAGTTGTTCACATCCTCTGCATCCTCTTCCAAGATAGCAGCAGCTTCCTCTTCAGGTTGATCATCATGGATGAATCCTCCACTTGTGAACAAACCTTGCTCATTATACGCCCCAGAACAGTAGCCAATGCTAGCCCGGGATCTGTTGTCTTCAAGCTCAATCACCTTCCCTAAACCAGCAACTGCACCACATTCAATGGCCAGCTTTGCATCACGGTAGGAAGCAAATGATGAAGACTTCTTCTCAATCGGTTCATCAATAGATAAAGCTTGGAACGGCGTTCCAACTTCATTCTCAGCGTCGATATATGAGAAAGAAGACAAGTGGCTAACCAAGAGAGCCTTTTCTCCCCCTACCACAACCAGTTTCTTATTTTTAACAAATTTCAACTTCTGGTGTAGGGTGGATGTCACGGCGCCAGCCTCGTGAATCCATGGTCTGCCAAGGAGACAACTATATGATGGGTGGATATCCATTACCTGGAAAGTAACTTGGAAATCACTTGGTCCGATTTTGATAGGGAGATCAACTTCCCCGATCACAGTCTTGCGCGACCCATCAAAAGCTTTCACAACGACCCCACTCTGCCTCATAGGAGGACCTTGATATGACAATCTGGAGAGTGTGGATTTTGGCAATACATTTAATGATGATCCAGTGTCCACCAGCACGTTGGACATAGCATCAGATTTACAATTCATAGAGATATGTAGAGCCATGTTGTGATCTCTTCCCTCCTCCGGGAGATCAACGTCACTAAAACTCAAAGTGTTGCAAGCAGTGATATTTGCAACTATACTGTCAAATTGCTCAATCGTGACGTCATGATCGACATACGCCAGATCCAGGACTTTCTGCAGAGCCTCCCTATGGGGTTTTGAATGCAGCAGCAAAGATAGTATGGAGATTTTGGAAGGCGTTTGTAGAAGCTGGTCTACAACGTTATACTCGCTCTTCTTGATGAGCCTCAACATCTCATCAGATTCTTCGTTCACAATGCCACTCGGGCCAACTGAAGAAACAGGAGTCTTTTGTACGGAGGAGGGTCTGGCAACATCAAGTGCCGGATTCTGAATATTAACAGCGGTCCCAACCGGATGCTCAGCAGATTCAGAGACAACAGGAGCCTTGACAGGTGCAGAAAACACTCGACCACTCCGGGTCAGCCCGCTCACATCGGCGATATTTGTTACAGCAGTTGAAGGCAAAGGCACTTCTACCCCATCTTGCACAGCAACAGGGTTGTATCTGAACGGTACAACTTTATCAGATGAGTAAGGCATCGGGCCTGCAGGTTTAATGACCAAGGAAGGAAAAGTATTCGGCTTGCTGCTATCATAGTGAATAACAACAGGCTCAGGTAATTTGAACACCAGAGATATAACATTAATCTCAGGTTCATATTCGTCGACATTGCGATTTTGCAGAATCTCAATGGTTCCTTCGTCTAATAGCTCTTGCAACTCGCGGCGGACCTGATTGCAACCCAAGCGGTTAACTGAACAGATGCGGCACTTGTCATGGTCATGCTCCATGTAGCTATATTGACACAACAACCGATGTAACTCCACCAGCGATCGTCGAATATGACTAACATATTTGACCTTATATTTCCCAGGGCATCCCTGGACCATATTCACAGATTTCCCATGCGAAGGCAATGTGTTCTTGGTGACATTCGGGCCCGAATCTTCGAAGCTCAAGATTCCATATCTCATAAGGTCCTGAACCTTAGTCTTGAGTGGATAACAATTCTCTATATTATGGCCCGGAGCTCTGGAATGATAAACACAATGCTGATCTGGTTTATACCACCATTGTGGATTTGCAGGAATAGCAGGAGGATCCCTGGGAGAAACCAATTTCCTCTCCAACAAGGAAGGATAAAGCTCAACGTATGACATTGGAATCGGATCGAAGCTGATCTTCTTCCTATCATAACTCAGGTTGGCTTGATTGGTTGTGCTTCCACGAGGCTGGTAAGCCTGTTGCTGTGGACGTTGCTGTTGCTGATACTGAGGGTGTTGATATTGTTGCTGATGCTGATATTGCTGATGTTGCTGAGCATTATCTTTGAAAACAGGTGCTATATGAGCCACCCGGTGCTGATGACCGGCACGACGTGCGGGTTTCCTTTGAACGGGAGGTTTCCTTGATTTATTATGGGACTGCACAACATGTGCTTCCCCATCCTTCTTCTTAGCAAATGCCCCATACCGCTTGCTAGAAGAGCCTTCATCTTTCGCTAACCGTCCTTCACGGACACCTTCTTCAAGCCTCATCCCCATATTCACCATCTCGGTGAAATCAGAGGGAGCACTAGCGACCATCCGCTCGTAATAAAAGGAGCTAAGAGTCTTCAGGAAGATCTTAGTCATTTCCTTCTCCTCTAACGGTGGAGTAATCTGAGCAGCCAGCTCTCGCCACCTCTGGGCGTACTCCTTGAAAGTTTCCTTGTCCTTCTGCGACATGGACCTGAGTTGATCTCGGTCAGGCGCCATATCGACGTTATACTTATACTGCTTGACGAAGGCTTCGCCAAGGTCGTTGAAGGATCTGATATTGGCACTACCCAAGCTCATGTACCATCTGAGCGCAACACCGGACAAGCTGTCTTGAAAATAATGAATCAGGAGTTGATCATTATCAGTCTAGGTAGACATCTTCCTGGCGTACATGACCAGGTGAGCAAGAGGACAGGTGTTCCCTTTATATTTCTCAAAGTCAGGAACTTTGAATTTAATCGGTATCTTCACACCGGGAACAAGGCATAACTCGGCAGTAGACTTGCCGAACAGATCTTTACCTCGAAGAGTCTTCAATTCCTTCCTCAGCTCAAGGAATTGGTCATTCATGGCATCCATCTTTTCGTTGACATCCGGGCCCTCAGACGGCTCGGAATGATAGATGGTGTCGTCTACCCTCGGCATGGTATGTGCGACAGGAGGAGCAGCAACAGGGACCGGGCTAGATGCCGGCATGTGAGCGAAAGTAGGAGCAGGGATATCAGGCATGAAACCTGGAGGCATACCCCAAGGGAACCCGGCTGGCATGGCGTGAGACGCAAAATGAGCACTGGCAGCAGGCACAGCTGAAGTAGCAACCTCTGAGATCACAGTCCTCTGGACAGGAGTTGCAGGCGGTTGAGCAGGTTGATTCTGAGCAGCAAGGAGTTGCTCCATCAAAGCGCCAAGTCTGGCGACCTCTTCTTTCAATTCTCCGTTCTCTTGTTCTAGCTGATCCATTACTCTTGCAGAATTGGCTCGAGTATAATACCGGTGAGTCAGCTTGTCTTCAAAATAAATGAAGAACACAGAGTTAGGACTGGAAGACCAAAAACAAGGGTACCTGCTTATGCACAATGATGCATGAAATGCTAGTGCATATGCTTTGTTTTATTTTCAAGGAACCCTTAGGGTATTATTTGCAATATTTTGAACATTCATCATTTTTAATTCATATGGAAAATATCTCATTCAATATATTTTGAACAAAGGAGTACATCATTTTTCAATACAAAGAGAAAAGGAAAACACCATCCTATGGATCCCTAGAAGCTCGGGATGCTGGAAGGCGAGAAGTACACAGCTTCTTGATCTCTCTCTCATAAGCTGCTTCCATATCTGCTTTCTCTTTCGCAAGCCGATCATATTTCCTCTTCCAGAACTTGGAAGACTGAGGAAGCAGAGAAGTCCAAGTGTTGTTCGGGTCGTCGATCACTTGATGCTCAAGGAACTCTATCAGAGCGTCTTTCTCCTTAATCTGCTGAAGCAATTCTTCTCTTTCGCAGATCCAAGCACGCGAAAGGTCTTCCTCTCTCAACTCCTCTACACGTTGGATAGGGAGGGTTGAAGGCCCAGCCACATCCAAAGGTGTAGGCTTCGGGTAGTCGCATGGCATCAAGTAAGTGGCAGCTCTCTGTCTGACCCAAGAAGTGTATGGCTCCAAAGCAATGCAGTTCTTCGGACCCAACTCATTCCTACTCTTCTTGTGAATACTGCGCCAAGCACGAACAAATCTGGCTTTCAGGCCTTGGGGATCTTTACCCTCCTGAAAGAACACACTTTCTAACAGAATGTTATGAGGTTTATCCTTTAGGGGGAACCCAAGCTGACGACGTGCAAGAATAGGATTGTAGCTGATCCCACCACATGTACCAAGAAGAGGCACATTCGGGAATTCACCACAATAGTCAATGATCTGAACGGTATCGTACACACGATCATACCAAGAGATATCATCATTAGTGAGAGACATGAGCCTCTGAGACCAACGTAGACATCCCTTGTTCTCCTTAAAAGCAACTGTCTGCGGCAAATGCGAAATAAACCATTTGTACAGCAGAGGTAGACAGCAGACAATAACTCCACCACCCTTTGCATTCCTCAGGTGCAAAGAGACATAAGTATCACCCAACAAAGTCGGAACAGGATTAAGAACTGAGAAGATCCTAATAGCATTCATGTCCACAAACTTGTCGAAGTTGGGAAACAACACCAAGCCATAGATGAGCAATACAAACAAAGCCTCAAAGGCATCCTCACTCCTGGCCTTCCCATAAAAGGTAGCTTGAGCGATGAGGAACTCGGAAGGAAAACCCTGAATTCCGCCTTTGGTAGTCAGATTAGCTTTAATCAGATCTTCATCTATGTGCAACAAACTTGCAATCTCTCGAGCAGATGGAATACTCTCTAGGCCACTGAACGACACCTGATCCAGAATCGGAATCCCAATGAGGTGAGAATACTCCTCCAAGGTAGGCAATAACTGGAAGTCCGGAAAAGAGAAATAGTGATACAACGGATCGTAGAACTGAGCTAGAGTACTCATCAGACCCTCATCAACCTGAGTAGTGAGCAGAGGCAGAAGCTTCCCATAACGAGCCTTGAAACCCAAGGGATCTAGTACATAAGATGTCAGGTTCCTTAACTCTTTTACATCGGGCTGTCTGAAACTGTATTTCTTTGTATGCCTTTTTGGTCTTTCCATGTCTGAAAATTTTGCAAATAAACCCTTTAAGTTCCTTGAAAATTTTCCTTTTTTTTTTGATGACATGAAATGCGGATGAATGCATGAATGTATGAATGCGACAATCACACTCAAGGATCAAGCAAGTCACACCAAACAAAGGTCATGGGAAAGCTCATTGTATCCCTAATATCAATCATCCATTTTGGTGGATTTAGGTTTTCACCTTATCGACACCCAAGTTCCATTGATATTAACGGTACGTGAATCGGCTCTGACATCCTTAATATCAACCACCCGTTTTGGTGGATTTAGGTTTTACACCTGATCAACACCCAGGTTCCATTGATATTAACGGTGTCTGAACGACTCAACCATGAATCACGGGTTTGCTGAGAGTCACGAGCATGGAGTCTTGGTTAAGAACCACCCAAAGGGAGTGTACTAGGGTTTAAACCTGCCAGACATGTTCTACCAGAGGTTCCCATAATCATCGTCCCATCTTTCGGATATTATCGGAGGAACGAATACTCGTATTCCAAAAATATTCTCAAGAGAAACTCTTATGAGTGTAGTATCGCGTGACAATCGCATCAGAACTTACATCTGAACGACCTCCGCACTACGTCCTAAAAATAGGCCAAGATGGGTTTGGTAAGCTAAGGTCCTTGGCTTCTGTGGAACATGATTGGAAGAATAATGCCTAACCACAAATAACTTGTGTGACATTATTAATCCAACATGACCTCCACCAAGTGAATGGACTCGCAAGTCAACTGGCTAAGGAATACTCCACACCAGTCAACAAGACTATGCCATTCTCCTATCCTAGAGTGCACTCGAGTTCGGGTATAGAACTCATCTCACAGAGATCACCAAAGCAAACAGCAATTGTATATCAAGCAATTCAAACATTACAATCAATACAGTTATCCTAAATTGTACAAAAATATGTCAAATAACCAATAACAATATATCACACAACAAGGGTGAAAAGTTGGCAATACCACCAAGGAATCTCTTCCCCAGCAGAGTCACCACTTTTCTGTAGCGGTGTATTCGTTACTATATGATCTATTGATTAAATCATAAGCAAAGCATACAAAGATAGAGTCGCCACCGCACTTTTATTTATCCTAAGGACTGGCTAAAAAGCGAACAAAAGCCTAAGAAGTTTTACACATAGAAAACTAATGAAAAGATCAGAGATCGGGGTAAGGGGTAAATTACGCAATGGGAAGGTGTTAGGCACCCAAAACGTCCTAGGTACTCCTAGGGAGCCCTTTTCACACTTGTTGAATGAAAATTGTTATTTGTTTTGAAATATTTATTGTGCAAACATGAATGGGATGATGAGAAAAGAATGTACAAGTTAATTATTTTTGTGTTTGAACGGATGAACCCGTTGCCTACGTACCTTTCCATGAAAAGGTAAAGGATCAAAACGCCGTAGTTCGGCTAAAAGATTTCCAAAAATTAGTGAATTCAATTTTAAACACAAGCCCTAAGGTTTTACGTTACCCATGGGAGAAAACTCAACCTTATAAAACAACAAGTCCACCATGTGAGAAAAGCTTCAACTTGCTAGTGAGGGGTTAACCCTATAATAAGCAAGGAAGACTTACAATTCAATCAACTAAGGACAAGTAGGTGAGATTAACGTCAACCAACTAGGATAAATCAAACCTATGGCTAATGTATGAAAACTTAACAAACATGGACAAAGCCACAAAACAATTGAATGAGTGAAGTTAATTGATTATGGGTATTCACAAAAGGATGGTCAAAGTATGATTAAGATTCAATTCAAAAAGAAGTATTAACAAAAGTGGAGTTTGAAAATCAAGGACTTAAGGTCCAAGTTTCTAATTTGGAAAGACATGAAGATGTTTGCACAACATTTATTTCAAGTTTTAAAAGCATGTGTGAAAAGATTTAGGACACAAAGGGATGAATGGATAATGGATGAAGGAATGTAAAACTTCTTAGAAGGGTTCACCTCTTGAAATCATATAGAAGATGATTCAAGTGTGTCATTAGGAATAAGCAATGAACAATAACAAAAGCAAACAAAGTGATACCGGATGCCACTCAATGGTCTTACACCAATCTCACAACAAAAGCGGATATCGAATACCAATAAATGGATTTACACCAATCTCCTAAAACAAACATGGATATCAGATGCCACTCAATGGTCTTACACTAATCTCCTAAAGCAAAACAAACAAAAGGGTGGATACCGGATGCCAATAAATGGTCTTATACCAATCTCCTCAATATGATCATAGGAATACAAATGCCACCTCACAGGGACTTACAATTGCATCCTCACATAAACAAACAAAAGCAAAACAGGGGTGTCAGATGCCAATCTATCTGGGCTTACTCTAACATCCACAGTATGGTCCTAGGAATACAAATGCCACATCACAGGGACTTATAATTGCATCCTCTCATACAACAAACAAGGTGCATCAACAAAGAGTAAAGAGGATATGAGTGACCAATGGAATGGTCTTACACTCTATCCCTTCCATATCATGGGAACAAAAGCCAATCTACATGGACTTACAATTGTTTCCTCCATGGGCAAACAAACATAGATCACAAAGATATGCAATAATGATCATGCAAGAATGAACAATCAATGATGATGAATGCACAATGGCAAATAAGCAATCATGTTCAAATGAACCAAACAATCAATCAAACAAGTTCAAGTAGCACACACTATAACCAAACAATTAGGCTCAAACAAAGGTTAGACTTTAAAAGTCAACTGGAATAGGGTGAATGGTGCTCTTAACCTTGACATTGAAGGGTCAAGGTGAAGCAGATGAAAAGATATGAGGGGTGTGCCTCATCACTCTTATCTCTGGTCAGAGAGAGTATTGAATATCAGAAGGTGTGGGCGTTCAGAAAGATGGAACTCTCTCCACAAGTTAGACTCTATAGATCTTGGGTTTTTACTCACTATGCATCAACACAAGTAGTGTGAGCAAGGTGAGTGACTCACAGAATAGTAGGAGATAGGCTACATATCTCTTGTATCTACCAATTGCCTCAAATGAGGACTTTTCCTGCTTGGGGACAAAGTATAAACAAGCACAAACATCGCCTCTTAAGGAGGACTTCAGACAGGTGCCTGGCTAAGTAACAAGCCAGGTCTTCCAGACTACATGGAGACAAGAGATTCTACCTCAATGCAAATGCTTATCAAGCAAAGCAATGCAAGTTCTCAAAAGAACTGAGCAACTAAGGGTACCTGAAATCAATCAAATATAATCAGCATCCCAATCACAAAATCAAAACAAACAACATAAGAACCAACAAACAATGTACAATCAAACAATGCAATGTGCAAAGCACAATCAACTCAAGTGAGCCAAGCATCCTACAAAATAAAACAAGTTAGTTCATAATAAGCAAATAAACCAAACTCAATCAACTTGCATTAATCTCCTTAAAGCATTTACTTCTTCAACCTGAAAATCACATTCAAACATGAGAAACAAGACCACTAGGACAAGCCTAGGGTCAAAAGGAGATGAAAAATTCAAAACAGCAAGTGAAAATTGATCACAACCAAGATAAATCAATTAAGAAGAAGGACCAATTGGTCTCACATCAAAACTATGCACCAAATTCATTTCATACACAATTTAGGTCAAAGTAGGCAAGTGTGAACCACATATGAGCAAACAGAAGGATTACAATCAAACCAATACCAAAACAGCTCAATAAATTCCACAAAATTCAAGTCCAAACAGAACACATTCAATGAGAAGCATATCAAATTTCATGCTATTTGGATAAGATGAAGTAGGGAAATTAAATCTAAGAAGTTATGGTATGCAAAAATCAACCCAAACAAGGTCACAACTCATGTACCAACTTCAAGCAAGTGTAAAACAGAAATCAAACATGAGAAATGAATGGGACTAAAGCCAATATGAAGTTAAGCATGTTAAGAACCACTCCACCAAATTTCATCTTCATGTGATAAGGAATGATAATTTTACAAGTCATGTAAGTTGATCACTCAAGAAAGTTCACAAAAGTGGTAAACAGCAAACAAAAATGCCAATCAAATAGGAAATGTATCAACAAATCCTACAAAAAATCATGGTTAAACCTAACATCTAGATGTAATCACATGCAAAAATCCAGGGCAAATGACATAGCATAGGCATGGAAACAAAATTCATGAACATGGCATAACATAGTGTGACACACATTGTCACACTCAACTTGATCACATCATATCTCTCTAACCAGAAACTCAAAAATAGCAAACTATACATCAAAATCACCAGAAAAGAGTCAAGAATAGCCATGTAAAATTTCACACATTTTGGATAAGGCATCATTATTTCATGAATGAAATGGCAACACATACACATAAAGCATACATGATCAAAACCTCTAGGCAAAAGCAAAAATCAATCAGGCACAACATTGGTTATCATACCTAAAAAAAACTAGAGAGAATTTGGAGATGAACACAAAAATCCTCACTCAAATTGGATCAAAAATGAATTAATTATGATTTTTAGAAGTTTGATCAAGAAATGAAATAATTATTTAACATTTAAAATGAAATAATAGGCGCCAGTGGCAAACTTGTAATTATGAGAAGCCAGGGGCGAAACGCCCCGTTTCACTAAAAGCGGTGGCGCTGCCTGATTGGTCAATGCACGCGGGAAACAGGTTTTCAAATCCAAAGCCAGGCAATGAAGATCAAACGCAAAATCTGGAAGCGTTCTTGAGTGTTCATCAGTTCATCATTTCCAGAAAATCCACATGAACAAATTTGCACGAAAATTATCATGCCATATATGGTTGGAACCGACATTCAACAAGGATCACGAATATGACAATGAATTCGTCCAGAAATCAACACATGAAAAGATTCGATCGAAAAATGTTTTGACACATAAACTTTAGATCCAGATTTCTCCATGAATATTGGATGGATTCGCACGATTCAAACGTCATTCTACTCTATGTTGCACACTCTACCTAAGCCACATGTCAATTCTAGCAATTAGAGGATTCGAATTCTCACCTTCTTGATGTGCAGCTCGTGATTCTGGTGTTTTCGAGGCTTGGAAGTTGCAAACAGAAGTTCAATGGTGGTTAGGCAAGTGTATGGAATGAATCTTTTAGCTCAACAGTGCACGATGATGATGAACTTGCAAGCTGCCATGGATGAGCAAGGTTTTCAACAGCTGCGAATTCCAAGTATTCTTCACCAATTGCCTTCAAACAAATCTTCAAAATCACCTGTAAATGATGAATAACGCAAAAGAAAGCAGAAAGAATGGAGAAATCTTGATGAATGAGTCAAAAAAGTGTGAAGAGAAAATGTGAGAATTGAGAGAATTTGTGAATTTTTGGATTTGATCTGAAATTGTGATTGTGGATTCTGAGTTTTCTGTTAGGATTAGGCCTTTATAGTACCCCTTAATCCAATGCCTTAATCATGTTTAGCATAATTGGAGTGATTAGCAAAATTCTCATGTTATGCACTTTGGCCAATTTGCCCTTTTGCACTTAAGACCAATGGAACAGTGATTTTTCTCTTGCAGCACACCACAAATCATGTTTGGAAATGGTATGAATAGGCTTGGTGTGAAAATTCCATGTACTTTTGAATTTGACCTTTTTTCCCACCAATTTTTAAATAGTTCACTTGAAAAATGACCTTTTTATGTGAAGGTTTTTGATGAAATGTGATGATGGATTTGGATAGTACACATCAAATGTGGTTTGCTCAAAAAAGAATCAACCAAATTGGCCTTTCCATTCAAAAGTTATGGCACTTTGAATTTCAACTTTTTCTGAAAATGATTTGATCATAACTTGCCAACCACACATGAGAAATGAGTGTTCTTGGACTTTTTGGAAAGGTGAGAGCAAGATCTTCAACTTTCATGTTGGACAAAATTTCATTTGAAGCATTCTTGGACATGTAATTTTGAGGAGAAGAACTTTCCATTTTTGGCAGGTGAAAATTACAGGTCATTTCTATTTTTGGAAACTTTTTGTCTGACTTCAAATTCTTCAACCTTGATCTTTGAAATGCCAAATGAGACTTGTATGGACATGAATGAGGTCTTTCTAACCATCTCACACCTTCAAATCCCTGATTAAATGCACAGTTGACCACAGTTGACTTTTCTAGGGTTTTGGTTGACTGAGCCATGTTCTGATGAATTCCAAACCTCTACCACATGAGATCTTGATTCAAAATGATATCACAACTTAAATGAACTCTTGATGAATGATCATAGTGCCCAAATTCTTCAAGAATGGCCACTATCCATTGCACAATGGCTGATTTTGACTGCCTTGACCTAGTTTGCTTCATCTGCAAGTAACATGGTTAGATGACAATATTTTTGTACTTTTGGTTAGTAAACAAATGAAAAGCAATGATATACCAATTCAATACATGCTTGGTGATCAAGAACCACACTCACAAAATATCCCACCCACTAGGAGGGAAGCTAGGGTATGCAATGATCCTTAAGGCTATGATATGATATGATATGAGCCATGAGGGATCTTAGGGACAAAATTGGGGTCTTACAGACATAATAACCAATCTTTTGCTCTACCGACTAACGAGAAGCTGAACAATTGGAGTTTTACTTGGTCTTCTGTGATACACTCTGGTTGGTACATTGGTGTTGTCTCATGAAACTTAGCCAGATGTTCCCATTGGTCACTATTTGCGTACCTGTCAAAATGTTTATCCCTTAAATCTGAAAGCACGTCGTATTTGATGTTGAAATTTGCAGGATCAGCGGGAAGAAATCCCCTAGAAACCTATGATCCGTTAATAGGCCTGCAGTAGTCCCCCATAGTTTGGGCTATTGGCTATGACATAATTAATTGTCAACACCTGTCCCCTACACTTTACCAACAACAAAAATACCACCATAAAATTATGATAAACAAGAAATTAAAATAAAAGTTAAAAAGACTAAAAAGAAAAAGAAAAATAATTGCACAAACATTGCCTTGTTTAAAAATCAATAATCCTTCACAACGACGCCAAAAACTCGATGACTTCTCGACAAATGTATCAATAATGTCGAAGTAATAAAAAGATCGAATCCACAAGAACTTCCTCCAAGCAAGATAAAATGGGTGCAATTTATAAAAACTAGTAAAAGGGGGGGGGGTCGAGTTTTAGTCCAAAAAATAAATAAACGAGTAAATAATATCACGAAAGTGACCAGGTTGTGTTGTAGAATCCTCTATTCCTCTATTGTTGATGTTTGATGCCTATATGAATAATCTAATCACTATAACCTCGCGAAGAATTAACAAAACCGTTATAGCCGATCCCTCACAAAATAACTCACTAACCACTACTCGAAGCTTTCTATCCCTTGTACGCCAACGTAAGTAGGGTTAGACGATGTATAGAACATTAATTCTCTATGCCACTACCAGGGTCTCCTATCCCTATTCTACCAGCATAAGTACAACAGTTGCCCTAGGTCCAACATATAGACTAATGGTCAGTATTCCCTATATGCCCAAAATCAGATTAAAAGAGTATCTCACATAAAAGCATTACGAATAAGAAGCAATTGAATAAGATTATAGATCAATAGGTTCATACAATGGTCAAAGCAACATAGAATCCAATAATATAGAAATAGGTTCATCATAACAACCTAACCTAGAGACTTTAGCTACTCATAGTGCAATTAAAAATACCACAATTGATAGATGAAAATAACATAAGTAATCCCTTTAAGTGATGGCCTCCAATGGCTTCAAATTCTCTCAAAATATTGACTTGTGCTCTCAAATTCGTGCTTAAATCTCCAAATTTTGCAACCCTTATGAAAGTGCAGAAAATCCCCTTTTAAAGGCGTTAGAATGAACCATAACACGTCAAAAAAAAGCCTAGGAAAGTGATCATCACGCGCGTGATACTCTGCGTCGCGTGCGATGCAACTTTAAATGCCATGTCGCACTCGCGATGGTGCGCGTGATATTCCAACAGTTGCACATTTTTGCTCCCTTTTCACTCCAATTTTCACTGAGTCCATAATTTTCACACTTAACTATTTTTTTCTCATTCTTTGGTCATTGTTCTTCATTTTAGCTCAACTTTCACTTGTTTTACTTTGATTCTTCGACTAAATATAT
The DNA here is from genome assembly GCF_024323335.1 of Lathyrus oleraceus. Taxonomy (NCBI): domain Eukaryota; kingdom Viridiplantae; phylum Streptophyta; class Magnoliopsida; order Fabales; family Fabaceae; genus Lathyrus; species Lathyrus oleraceus. Next base: position 19,649,604 of record NC_066579.1, read on the forward strand.
GCAATGATGGATTGTCATCAATAGCAATAATGATGCTCATAGTAATCATTTGAGCATTGTGCTAGAGATGTTAATAATGAATGCACTCTAGGTCAACAAAAAATGTTGTTTAAGTATGACTCAATTCAAATAATTGGGCCATATCATATCGATGATTGGTATTGCTTCAGAGCTAGTGAAAGTTAAAGTGACGAAGGAGTGTCCTTTGCCTAAATTTTTTAAGGGGTTGAAAGGGTTTCTGGGCTTGATGGGGTATTATCGAAGGTTTGTGAAGAATTATGAGATGATTTCGAGGCCCTTGACTCAAATGTTGAAGATAGACGATTTACAATGGCACGGGGAGGATTTGAAAGATTTTGAGTTGTTAAAAGAAAAAGTGTCAGACTTACCACTCTTTGCTATGCCTAATTTTCAGCTACCTTTCGAAATTGAAACGAACGCATTTGGTTATAGTTTATGAGTAATACTGATGCAGCAAGGGAAGCCACTTGCTTAATGGATGGAGTCCAACATAAATGGGTAGCTAAATTGCTTGGTTATGATTTCAAAATCAATATAAGGAAGGGAAGGACAATAGAGTGGATGATGTGCTTTCAAGGGTGGTGAATATGCAGGCCATTTCCGTGGTTAACAATGTTGATTGGAGTGTTATAGACGAGGAAACAAGTAAGGGCGCCAACTTGCAAAAAATAATACAAGATCTAGTGGTGGGTCCAACATCACATCCTTTATTTGAGTTAAAAAAGGTGATTATGGTATAGAGGAAAACTGATACTACCTGCAAATTCCACGAAGATACCCATCATTCTTGAAGAGTTTCATTCCTCGGTGTATGGAGGACATTCGAGAATACTTAGAAAAATCAAGCGAATTGCTATAGTTCTCTATTGGAAGAATATGAGGAAAGACATCAAGAGAGATGTGTAGAAGTGTAAAATTTGTCAATATAGCAAGTATGAAGCCTTGAAACCGACGAGGTTATTGGAACCAATTCTGGTTTCGGATCAAATACGAGAGGAGTTGACTGATAACACCAAATTACACAGTTATTTCGACTCGTTTTGTACATCTTTTGCTATCGTTTTATCTCTATTTCCAATGTTATATGGGTACTTTATCTATATTTTAGGTATTTAACCATATTGGGACCATATGCGAAGAAAGGAAACAATTCAGATGCAAAACAACAGAAAAATGGAAATTATACACAAGGTGACCTACATGGCGTTCGCCATGGGGAAGACCATATTAGAAATGATATGTCCCACTCACCAACGAGTGGATTGACCCACTCTTCCACACGTAGGGAAGATGGTGTTTTCCACCTTGACATGGCATTCGCCATCCTTTATGAAAGGCAGGCGGTTAGAAAATGGACTCACTTGGTCTTCCACTCTTCCATGAAATTTTAGGTTTTTGGAACATTATAAATAGGCTTCAAACTTCATTTTTCAAACCATCGAAGCTTAGCACAATCTTGAGCACGAAAATCACCGATCAAAGTTATAACTCGTCACATCAAGGGGTTATAACACCAAAGAGTATTGAGTTTGTACGAAGTTTAGAGCACTTTATTTTCCCACATTTTAATCTTGCCGCCATTTATATTCCTTTACCAGTCTTCAGTAATTTACCTTGTATCATATTCAAGCCTCCGTTTGGAGCAGGTTTTTATCATATTTCGCATTTTATTACTGTTTTATTTATTTACTCGCTCTTTATTTATCTTACCTCACACTACTTTTATTTATAAGTCTTATTTATCGCACCATATTGCTTTAAACTACTTTTCCATAATGTCTACTTCTAAGCTTCAAACTTATATTTCATGTTTGTCATAAGCTGTCCAACTAATTTATTAATGCTGGGATGTGAGGACCGTCACTTGATGGTACTCTAACTGTTGCTTCTTTAGGATTTCGATTGTGGGCTATTTTGATTTTAATACACTCTTTCTGAATTTAATTTAATCGATCACTGCGAAAGTAGAGCCATTAAAACGTTGAGTAAGATCGAAAGTCGTCAGACATTAAAAAATAAGATTGGTTTATTTTTTATTAATGAATACCGTGAAAGCACTTTGTTAATTAACTAGGAAAGTCTAATATTTCTAGAAGGAGGTTTTAAAACTATTTACGAACGCGTTTGTAGGTTTAGGATCCGGTTGCCAGAGCGAAATCCTGGAACCCTTTTAAGTTAAATTTTCCAATCAAAATTAATTTTCAACCGAGTAAAGAGTTTGATTTCTTAAAATAGGATTTACTACTTTAACGCATTAAGCACCAGTCACACGTGATAGTGGACAGTATAGATTAGAGAGTCAAATCCGCTTATGAATACACGAAAGCGAAAATTCTTGTTCAATTACATTATTTTCAAAGTAGAAAATATTTCCCCGTACAACGATCCTATTTAGAAGCAATCAAGAGTACTGTTGTTTGATAAAAGCAACATCCCGGTATTATTTTCCTGAACTTATTAAAGTTATTTAATTTCATCTCACATTTGTTTAATTGATTCACCTTAAATAAACACCGTAGCAACTAGAAATGATAGATTGACAGTTAGGTCTCTATGGGATCAATATATTTTAAAACTACGCGATAGACTGTACACTTGTAGTTAGTTATTCCGATAGACTCATAATCTCACGAACATTGACCCTGGATTTTGTTTGGGAGTTGCCTAAGACTAAAGGAAAGGACACTAATTTAGTGGTAGTTAATCGGTTGAGGAAAGATGCTTATTTTATGCCACCGTGTTACCCTTATACCATTAAAGAAGTGACAATTATTTTTATTAGAGAGGTGGTTTGTTTGCATGGATTCCCTTTGTCCATCATATCTGATAGGGATAAGGTATTTATGAGTATATTTTGGAAGGAATTATTTAAGATGGAAGGGTCCAAAATGAAGTTCACTTCTGCTTATCATCGCTAAAGTGATGGGTCGAGTGAAGTGATTAATCGTACCTTAGAGGCTTACTTGAGGTGTTTTGTAGGTGGACATCCCAAGATTTGTATATAGTGGATTCCATGGGTAGAGTTTTGGTTTAATTTATTCCATAACGTGTCTATTGGGATGAGACTGTTCAGAGCAATATATGGAAAGGAAACACCTACCATTGTGAAATATGACAAAGATAAGGCTTGGGTACATGAAGTGGATCAATTATTATGGGAGCGGGATACCATCATTACGAAGTTGAAGTAACAATTATGCAAGGCTCAAAACAATATGAAACAGTGGGAGGACAAAAAGCGGATATATGTGGAATTCAAGGTTGGTGATAACGTGTTTTTGAAGGCACAACCATACAGGTTCAAGTCTTTAGGAAGCAGACCAAATGAGAAGTTGAGTCCCTGTTTATATGATCCCTTTAAGATAATACAATAAATTGGTAAGACTTCTTACAAATTAGCATTACCAACTTATTCTAAGATCCATCCAGTTTTTCATGTGTTGCAACTTAAACAAGCTAGGGGTGATCTCGTGTCGGGACAATAGTTACCACCTTTTATGATAGATGAATGAGAGTTGCAAGTGAAACCTCAAGAGGTTGCGGGTGTTCAGAGGTTATTGAATGGAAGCGAGGATTTTTTGATTATATGTGAAGGACTGTCAGAGTGTGAGATCACTTGGGAAGATAGTGTTGTCATTGCTCAGGTTTTTTCAAACCTCAACCTTAAGGAAACAGTCAAACTTCATGGGAGAAGTATTGATAGGCCACTAAAACATGTGTATGAAAGGAAAGGTAAAAATGGAAGAGGTGATAATGAGTTAGGAGGAAAGAAGGAAGTTGTAACTAACTATACACATGCTAGGAGTGAAGAGTGGGAATGAAATTATGATTGGCAAGAATGAGGAAAAATTGGTTAAAAAGGGGAAGGGACACATGAAGAGAGTATGCTAGTTTTGGAGTGGAAAGAAGGTGTTGAGGTGTGAGCATTCGCCCCAGCAAAGGAATTGCTCAGAGTGAGGGTGTAGTTTTCCTTGTTATCGTTCTGAAAAGAGCTAGTTCTCTATTCACAATTATAATTTCATTCCATATGTAGAGGCTTGCCTCAGTCATATATTAATATAATGTCCTTGTTCACTCATTCTCTTAGCACTTCTATTCTATTACAAAGGAACAAAACTCGAGCATAGTTATGCCTTGTTTTGAGATAGAGTACTGGATTAATACGAGTTTTATTGAAAATAGTGGAAATACAAATGCATTTTTAATTCAGTGAAAATTCCATACTGTGAAGGTAAACGATGATATTTGAGATTTTTTTTGTAATCTTAGGTCCCAAGATTGCTATGGCCAACAATTGAGGTTAATGGTGAATGATATATAGCTAAAAAAATTTATGGAAACATGAGATGGGAATGTTTGAAAGTTTAATTCTCATGGGGGAATAAGGTGTTGTGCATATAAATAGTAATGAGCACAATAATTCATCTGAACAGTCTCTATATAAATCTTTTACGACCACTATCACATAGCCATATATAGACCATGCAGCTGTTGCGGTAAAGAGCATATTAGTTTCTTTTTTGACAACAATTAGTACTTCCATGGGACTTATTGCTTCCTTCAAGAGCATATTTTTAAAGTTTCCAAAACATTTTGCTTAAGTTTTAAACATTCAAGCTACCACTCATTTCAAACAATTAAAGGATGTATATATAATCTTGGCAATGGGAATCTTACAAAAGAACTTTGTAATTCTACCAGCAAACTAACTATGTCATGAGTTAGACAATACCAATTCAACTCATAGATCATTTCAACGAGACAATCGGGGAGGTTATATGCGGTCATAAAGGATAATTCAAAACCATCCTATGGAATAATCCAAGTCCCTTATGTCATATCAACTACAAGCTATCAAAGCCCCGAATATGCGAAGGGCATCTAAGGAGAAAAGATTTGACAAAAACACCGTTAACATAAAGATAAGTTCAATATACTTTTTAAGTTATATGATCCATAATTATAGAGAAGTTTTACTCTTTTAATATAAATATATTTCAAATCATTAAGCTAAAGTTCTTCATAAAACTAATTTCTAAACGTTGACTAAGTACACACATTTGATGTGAATTAAAGAATGACAGATCCTCAAACCTTGTAATGATCTAAATATGTTAATTAGTAAACCTAAGTTCTATGAGTCCATGATAAGGATAAAGGGTGGTGAGTCACTATTATTTAGAAGGATCTAGATTGCGAATAGTTGATTAATGCCAATGTTAATTTATGTCACAGGAACGAAAAAAAATGTTGTCGGACTCACCAGAACTGCCACCTGAACTACCAGATCTAAAATCACTATCCATAAAGGAAACTTCCTTCCTTGAATCTCTGGTTATCAAATTAATTCTTACGGTTAAAGTTGACCAAAAGGCTTTGAATCCTTCACAAATTCAAAAGCACAAACACAACCATTTGCCATCTTTTCCACCTTATGCTGATATCACACATTTGACATCTATAACCCCCCATTGGCAAATATCGTTCCAATAATTGATATTTTCATGACGATGTCTATCTCAAAATTCCACCAAAACCTCCTGATTCTATTTCAAAGATAAAAAGAATATGCACACCTGGAATGTTTACAAAAATATGCGGTTTCACCATTTCCCCACTGCCATCAAAATCTTCATTTTCAGCCACGACAATGATTCTGACAAGGTATTATTTTCCTAGTTTATTTGAAAATCTAATTTTAAATGTGTTTGATTTATCAAATATCATGGGGGTGGAGATCAAAAATCTTAACCCAAACTTTACAAATCTTCCAATGGCCACTTTGGTTTTCGACCCTAGACCGCACTATTTGACACAAGGTTGCATTGCTGATAGAGTGACACTGATATAAGATTTTATGAACATTAATAAATTAATTTATAGGGTTGTTGAGGATTTTGATTTGGGAAATATTCTAATTGAGGAAGTGTTTGCGCAAATGAATTACACTGGAGAATATTTTTCCTCTAGAGAAAGAAAATACAAGTTTCAAATATTTTGTCCAAACAAGCTTGAAGAGAGAAAAAGAGAAATAATCTCAAGATTCTTGGGTTTATGTGGAATCCATTATCATGGGTGAAGGAAGACGCAACTATACTGGAAATTTATCTTGCAAATGGTGGAGGGCAAACTCCAATTTGGCAACATTTTAAGGGAATGGTGTGCTTGATATTTATCAATTCTAGTATCACTTTCATTCAAGAAAAGAATGTTGGAAATGTTGTTGATGCTCTTTGTCATACCCTAAAATTTACCCTACCTCCACATCATCCTCTTGAACCCTAATCCATGAGCATACATCCTATACATATCATCTCATATGCATTTGTGAAGCCTCAAGACCCCCTGGCCATGTTGAGGTGTGCCCAAGCCACCACAACCCTAATCTCTATCCTCACGCATCTAATAAAGCTTGGAGGATCATTCAAGACATCTCACCAAATCTCCAAAACCCTAATTGGATGGTTAGTCCCCATTGAAGACACATCAAGATTCATCTGGTCACCCAAGGACCTCAACCCTAACTCTTGACCCTCATTTGGCTTGTACAAGTCATGATTCACCATGAATCTTGATCATGTCACCGAGGACCCCTAAAATCCAAATTTTGTTCATTCTCCAAACCTTTGAAACATCTCAATATATTCCTTACATCACCAAACCCTAATTTCTCTGACCATGGTTCTTGATGAAGCTTGTGATTCAAGAAACCCTAATTTGGGCATCCTTTGATCATTGACCTTGCTTCATTTTGATCACCCTATCATACCACCACTCATTCAACATCAACTTAAATCATTTTCAACCACAATTCACCATTCAACTATCCATTCAATTCATGTTACAAAAGTACTTGGTTTGGTAATGATTTTTGAACTTTCAAGGCATTAGATTCACCCATGAACTTGACCTAACATCACTCCACAAAGCCCAAACTTCATTTTACATCATGATATGATCATATGAGCTTCAAACATTCATCATTGCACCATAAAAATCAATAAATATCAAAGTCACATTTTTAGGTCATGTTGGTTGGTCACATTTTGGCAAGAATGACCTATGGAAAGTTCCAAAGTCCATAACTTTTTCATCTTACAAGTTTTTCAAGATCTTCTTTGAGTAAAATGTCCTAATTAAGTCCCTCTTCAACTTTGTTTCAAGGTTCAAGACCTAATTCATTGGGCAAGGACCTCAATTTTTATATTGGGCAAGCTCGTCCAACATGCCTATCATGCCCTAAGATATACTAAGACCACCACTTTACCACATTGTCATTTCCAAACCATAACTCCTTTTGACCTGGTTCTTTTTGAATTTGATCAAGGACATGACAAGGAACATTTGGCACAAAGTTCATGCAAAATGCACGAGGCAATTTCATTTGGACTTGGTTCAAAGTTGTTGACTCACCATGATGCACAAACCATACCACATGCAGTTAGAATTTCCATTTTGATGCACCAAGCCACCAAACTCGTGCGATTTGATCCCTTTTGGCCCAAGATACATTGCATAACACTCCAATACAATATTACAAGTCAACTTGGTGGCAACAATAGAACATGGGAGCATTTCGAGCCAAAGTCAAAAAGTGAACTTTTTCCTAAAATGGCAAAAATACAAAGCTATAGCAGGTCAGATCAAAGCCCTTTGTTGCACCTATCTGATGATAAGGGGTAAAACCAACTAGTCTGGAGTGCAAGCAAAGTTAGAAAATAGCCACACCTATCCAACAAGTTTCAACCTTGAGCATGTTTCGAGCTTCACACCTTTCTGAAACAAACCACTTCTTTCTTCCCTCCAAACACTTCCATCAACTTCCCTATAAATAAGGGAATATGTTCCACCAGAAAGAGAAGGCGAGAAAGCCAGGAAACCATTGTTACAAAATCAATTTTCTCACCCAAGAACAGAGTTACCATTTTTGAGATTCACAATATTTCAGTTCAAAATAACCTCCCAATCCATCCTTGAACATCATTGAAACTTTCCCAAGTCCTAAGTCACCTTCCCAACACCTCCCCTGATCTATCCTTTCTCATCGGAGCATACTCTAAAATCGATTTCGATCATGTAGTTTCACTCACCCCATTTACTCAAACAAGTTACCGTTCAACTCGAAATCACTCACTGATCATTAACCTCATGCTTTGAGTTTTGATTAGTCATTATCCAATATTTAATTTTTAATTTAGGTCAACTTATTCTTATTAGTTTTGGCAAAATACTCCACATTCAGAGGCAATCAATAGCTCATGAGTGTAGAGGTTGATTCGTTTTTATGATTTGGTAATGGTTCCATATTTAAATCCCTTGAAAAACACGTTTTTGGAGGTTTTGATTTTCGAAGGTTGGAGGTTGAACACGACTTTGAGTTCGTTACCTCGCGCGTGTTTTAAAATTCAAAAGTAAATCGTGTCTTGTTCTAATTGGTGCTTCAGCGTGCGCATTCCATTTTGACTCTTGTTTTATCATTTTATTTATTAAGCGTGTTTTCTTATCACAAGTGGGCGCTTGGCCCAGTGGGAAAGGGGGTTGATCCCCCATGACCCCAAGGTCAGGGGTTCAACCCCCAGCACATGCATTTTATATTCTTTCCTTTTGTTTTATTTTATTTTTTCCATTTTTATTTCCCATTTTCATTTTATTTTTACCCCACTTATTTTTATTATTCTGAAAATGTTCCTAACATGGACCCTTGTTATTTTTGCCTCTACTATTTATTTATGCTCTATTTCATGTCATTTGAACAATTTTTCAATTGACTTATGATGTCTTGAACCTAGTGGCTAATGAAGTCTATAGTTGTCATGATATTGGATTGATTAGGGTTGCTTGAACCTTCTATGTTTCAATACTACTAATGAATGATCAAGAGTTCATTCATGGTACTTTGAAGCATGGATATGTTGCCTCTATATCAACTAAACTTGGGTCATTTGACATATAGATGAAGTCTTATTTATGTACATATTAACTTGTGGTTCCTTTGGTTCCATTGTATGTTTATTGTTATACTAGCTGATCGGGAAAATAACAAGTGTACTATTTTGCCAATGTAGTAATGATAAGGACGTTTCCCAAATATCGATCTCGAGGACTGCGCAGTAATATTAGTTTAAATTGTGATTCAATTAAACAAAAACAAGTAGTTTGAAGGTTTGGAGTAAGTCGCTCTCTAATTGAACTAGAAAGAATACAAAATATAGCTTATACACAATTAATAAAATTATGCCAAGGATGGTGTGTGATTATCTCATGTAATGACCTTGAATGTATATCTCCTCAATCAGTTCAAATATGCAATTACCAGATCTTAAAAATGTTTCCTCCTAAAACCTTAGAGGGAAACCTTTGGTCATTCATTCTAATCGCTAAGTCCTTATGGGATTATAATGAAACCAAGCCTTCTGAAATAACTAGATATAACCAGTAACCATAGGGTATCCCTAGTCCTAGGTGATATCTACTACAGTTTAATTGTGCAAAAACCTTAACAATTGCAATCCCACAACATGTTAATCATATAACAATCCTTATTTTTCTGATAACGAAAGCGTTAAAAACATTGCACAATGAAATTGAATAACAAACATAATATTGAGGGAATTACAAATTCAGAGTCATTACACGATCAAATCAGGGACACCCCCTGGCATTGGGGGGTTTAGCCACTCATATTATTCAAAGAAGATACAACATTTAATTTAGATATTATAAGAATAAGAGGATTCCGTTGATCTTCAATCGCATCCGCTCTTGAAGGACCTCCGTTCTCCGTAAGTCTTGATCGTTCCAATCTCAATCGTACCAATTCTTTATCGTGCAAAAAAGGTCCCGTTCTCTGTCTCCAAAAGTACCCTAAATAGTCATTGATCAATTATTTGATGTAGCAAATACCCAAAATGCCCTCCGGGATCAGCAATTCCAAAAATCAGGTAAAATTAGAAGATGAGGCGTCCAAGCCAACACTGGCCATCGCAGGAAACACGGCCGACCATGTTGGCTTACTGCTGCCAGCTCCCTAACACACCCATGCCAAAACTGCTGACACGGGCACCCGTGTCAGCTCCGTGTTTTAACTTCTTGGCCTCCTCTTTTTTCCTTCCCCTGACACGGGCCGTGTCAGGAAACACGGGCGGCCGTGTCAGGGCTACTATAACTTCAAAAGCTTCTTCCCGTGAGCCCGAAATGCCTGATTCCCTTGACGAGTCTGTGATCATTCTTGCTTGCACCTGAAAACCAACCAAACTACAAGAAGGAAGCAAAAAATGGAGTACATTGACGAAAACCAAAGATAATAACCAAACTAAAGTGGATATGCAAACATCTAAGTTAATTAACAAAATAACAGAAATAGGTAAAATAATGTATTACCGACTCCATGAACTAATGCCGAATGAGTGTCAGAGAACAAGTAGAATTGGAGACCGGTCACTAACTCACTAACACTTATTATCGACTTGATTATATTGTATATTGATCCTTATAACTTATCTAACCTAATCATTTAATCAAAACATTAACTTTTAACCCTTGAGTTGGTATAGTTTTCCTTTTGTCAAGATATTGATAGAAGGACTTAGGGTTTGAATAACTTTCATTGTTATAAATCTATTGTAAGTTGATCTTTTGATCATCTTCAATACTTTGCATCAGTGATAAGTTATCCCCTGATGCTCCATATTTTGAATCTTTTGACCTAAGGATAGATAATCCTCAAGTGTTGGACTTGTTCATAATACTAACCTCACTTAAACTTTACTAACTTTGATTACCACTAACCATTGTTATTGTGACTTTATCATTATTACCTTGTGGTTTAATGTTATGTCATTACTTTGCAATTTACATTCAAGTAATCATCATCATCATCATACTCATTGTATAAACTCATCATGCGTGTTTATTATTTTCATTTATCTTTATTATCATCAGACACTGAAAACAATAAAAACATGATAAAATGATAAGACCCAAAATATTCACTCCACTCTTAATCAAGTTAGACTTAGGGGATCTTATTTAGGACTTTTGCTTGGAGGACCTTTCCATATCTTTGTGATACTCCATTAACTTTGGATTTCATCTGTAACTTACACATCGGTTGTAAGAATGGCATAATGACACCACTATAGAGGGACATATTTGTAAGACCATTATCCTTTGTTTAACTTAGATCACTTTTACACACACAAGGCGTTCTCTTGCCGAGTCTGTGAGCATTCTTACTTGCACCTGAAAACCAACCAAACTACCAGAAGGAAGCATAAAATGGAGTACATTGACGAAAACCAAAGATAATAACCAAACTAAAATGGAAATGAAAACATCTAAATTAGTTAACAAAATAACACAAATAGTTAAAATAATGTGTTACCGACTCCATGAATTAATTCCGAATGAGTGTCAGAGAACAAGTAGAATTAGAGACCGATCACAACCCCAAACTTATCTCATAGCTTGTCTTCAAGTAATGCTCGAGACAGCAGAACAGTCACCCCAAATTCTTCCAATTCACTTTCTACTATACTTCCGTGACCATTCGCGACTCCCTTTTCACTTTTCATTCACTGTTCTACTCTTCCCCGACTTCCGACGTTCCGCCACACTTTCATAACGAAACACCTTTTCACCTGTAGCTTTTCACACTCTTACCAAATCTCTCAGGGTCAAAGCGTTTTCACTCAAAAGTCAGAGCATGCAGAGCCTACTCATAAGTTTGAATAACATATATCTTCATTTCAAAAACATACCACACACACTATTCGAGGGCTTTTAAGGTTGTAATGGGGCTTAGGTGCAAGGTGGGGAAAAATAAACAAAATGGGGAAACTAGTGGTTTAGGGGAAACTAGTGGTTTAGGCTCAAAGTCTGTGTTGTCATCCTCATCATTGTGTTCAATCGTTCAACTAAGAGGTTTTTGGACACCGTTCTTGTTAGGATTCATTAGCTCTTTTTTTTTCATGCGCTCATTTGCAAGCTTTTTTCCAACCTCAATTTTTTCTTGATAAGTGCTTTATTTTACTTCTCAATTTTTTTGTTCTTTTTTTCTTGAAGTTTCACAACTATATATTTTTTTCATTCACACTTATCTAGTTCTTACCGGTGTCCCAACCCCAAACTTAGACTTTTCCACAGATCAACAATCAACAACACTTATTCGAGCAAGGTAAGGTAGTGTTTGGGCTTACGGTTATTTACAACGTTTCATATCAAACAAAAAGGAAATATGGATCGAATTGGGTACAAGAAGGGTGATATTAAATGGTTGACTGGAAAGGCTCGGGGTTAAAACAAAGAAGCGCCTCAGTGTGTACATGTGTGTTATGAAATTCCAATATCTACTTACACAAACTCATAGTGATAGAGACATACCTGAAAATATCTCATGGTGATAAGTGTTTATCTTTTTGTGATTCTCACCATGTTTGGTATAACATACAGGTTTCCAAGATACCTCTTAGTGTGATGTAGCTTAGTCTTCGCTTCGGGTACAAAGTATTCCTGTGTAATCCGGTGATAGAAAATCGCGTCCAATTATTCGCTTCAACAATATCAACTTTTGGGGGTTTCTGGGAGAGCAAGTAAATGGTGTATCTTTCATCCAATAACTCCAAGCCTCATCATTCATCCGACACGAATACCCTCTATCTGTAACACATAAAATACCATACACACTAATTAAATAAATAATACACAATCCAAAAAATGACATAAATAATGTTGAAAGTAATAACCCCCCCTCCCACACACACACACACACACACTTGAACCAAACATTGACCATAATGTTTAATCCATGATAGATGGGGAACTCACACAGCCTCACATCGACGGACGAAATTGCAACATTAACTATTGCATCAACGCATGCATCTCATCCATAACTGTCCCTTGACGAGCTTGCTCTATTCCTTGGCATGCCTGCTCCGCTCGGAGATCATCGATCTCAGTCTGTATCTATGACCATTGGTCTGAGGTCATAGATGACGACCCGACAACTGCATACATGGTGTCCTCTTGCGGAGGGACAAACTGCTCTTGCTCCTGCGCATCTTCCTCGTGCTGGTCACCTGCAACAAAATGGTCAACGTTGTGCTCGTCCATATCATCATGGACGACACTCTCATATAACCAATTAGAAGTGTCAGAAATGCTTATCATTGCAGGGTCAGGAAGGGCCATGATAAACTGACTAGAACTCATCAAAGCATCATAGTAAGAGATTTGGAAGATCATACCTTGCTGAACTAGAGCATTCATGTCCAGCTTAATCTTACCTAACACTGGTGTCTCATTCAGTGCAGCAGGGTCATAACCAAAATGATGGGTTATCTGTGTGATTATTCCCCCAATGGAGATTCCCCCCTGAGCAACTCTGCCCACTCTACTGAGGTAGCCAGCTGCAAATGCTACAATGCTCACAGCAACCCTATTTGCCCTGGCAAATAGAAAGAATATCTCTCTCTGGGTAGCCACACAAGTACTATTACCCCTACCAAAGAGTGCAAAAGCTAGTACCTTCTGAGCGTAGCGAAATCAGGGGTTCTGAATGCCAAATGCTTTAGCTCCCTTTTCCACATAATAGGTTCGACCCGTGATGGCCAACCAAAAAGTTTTACCATCAAATCTATCCGGAACGGCCCCTGGGCCATACAGGGGTAAGCGAAGGATCTCACCTAGCTGCTTAACCGTCAACTCATGGTCAATGTTATATAACCTGAAATGCATAGTGCCACCATAGTACATAATGGTACCTGTCCATCCCTTCTTCAGCATAAACTCAAAAGTGCTAAAAAAATTTAATGTAATGCACTCAAACGTAGGCGCCTCACAGTGCACAAATTATAGCATGCCTAGCACATGAAACATTCTATCCAATTCCTCAGACAGACCCAATTGAGGTAGAGTGTCAGAGCAAAAATACCTTATTGCTGTTATCTTACGCTTGACGTGAGATGAGTAACGCCTCTCATGCTCCGGGTTGTCGAAAATGATGTCGTGAGAATTTGGATGGCAAATGGTCCTTTTCCGAGGCCTGGACGACTCAGCCTCTCTTTGCTTTCCCTTAACAATTCATCTAGGCGGCATAGTTGGTCCCTGCAAAATTTTTTGAGCAAAAATAAAGTATGGAGTTAGGAGAAAAGGTTACCGTGTACTTGTAGAGGACGGAAAATGGAGCAGCTTTCATGAAGTGAGTCGGTGATTTGGACGGTTTATGGTGGTAAAGGAATGAGCTTTAATGGTGGAGGTTATGGAGAAAAATGAAAAGTAATGGAGGAAGAAGAAGGGTTAAGTGAGAAAGAGAGAGAAAAGTGATAAAAATCTGATTAATAGGATTGATGATGAGTGAAAGTGGTGTTTATTGGTGAAAAATCTGAGTTGGGACCACACAAAGTGGATTTGAAAATTCAAAAAAACTGCCCCGTGTAAGACCCTAATTTTGACCCTAAGATCCCTCATGGCATCATATCATTGCTCATTGCATTGCCTCAAGGATCATAGCATGTGTGGCTCCTTTACCCTATGGGTTGGGACTTGTGTGAGTTGGTTTGAGACCACCAAGCATGTTTGAATTGTATATTATTGCTTTTCCTATTTGTTTACTAACCAAAAGCACAAAAATATGTCACTAACCCCTTTTGTTTTGTAGCTTAAGTGATCACATGTGTCAATGCTCCTAGGAGGCTCCTAAGCTTAATGAAGTGGCCAGATGAAGATGAAAGCAAGCATGACAATGGTTCACAGATCTCTAAATCATCATATATGTCTCCCAAGTATCTAAATTTGTCAATTTGATCAAGATAAACAAAAGGGCTTGAGGATTGTTTCCCAAGGAAACCCTAATTCTACTGTGCATCAACTATGCCTTGCTCATGAAAGCAACCTCAACCTATGATCAAATTCAATCAAGGGAAGTTCTTTCATTCATTATTTTATGCATATATGAGCCTATGTGAGTATCCTTATTCATTCATTCATCAAGATTTGAAGTTTGGACTTGAGAAGTTGACCAGTCAAGTCATCTGACTAAATTGAAATCCACTGATACCTAACTTTTTATGTGTTTGTCAAATGAAGATGACCCGAAGAGAAAATATGTTCTTAAGAACCATATGAACAACTTTCATGTTCATCAAAAATTCATTTGAAACTTGGAAGGTCATCATTCATTTCAAAACATTATAGGTCATTTTAACTGAAACCCTAATTTTGGGTCAACTTTCTAAGGACCTAACTTCCTCAATCTTTATGATTTTAAGGTGATACCAACTGCATTGAAAAGATTAATATCTCTACTTCAAATGTTATGTTGGACAAAATTTCCTAATCCGAAAATAACCACATGTCATAATACAAAACATTATAGGTCACTTTGGACCAAAGCCATTGAATCTTGAAAAAGTCCAACTTTAAGTGCCCATAACTTTATCATCAAAAATCCAAATAATGCAAAATTTAAGTCCAAATTGATAGTCAGCTGCAAATGCTGCAATGCTCACAACAACCCTATTTTCTCTAGCAAATAGAAAGAATATCTCTCTCTGTGTAGCCACACAAGTACTATCACCCCTACCAAAGAGTGCGAAAGCTAGTACCTTCTGAGCATAGTGAAAGCAGAGGTTCTGAATGCCAAATGCTTTAGCTCCCTTTTGCACATAATCGGTTCGACCCGTGATGGCCAACCAAAAAGTTTTAGCATCAAATCTATCTGGAACGGCCCCGGGGCCATACAGGGGTAAGGGGAGGATCTCACCTAGCTTCTTAACCGTGGTCAATGGTATATAACCTGAAATGCATAGTGCTACCATAGTACATAATGGTACATGTCCATCCCTTCTTCAGCTTAAACTCAATAGTGCTAAAATTTTTTAATGTAATGCACTCAAATGTAGGCGCCTTACAGTGCACAAATTATAGCATGCATAACACATGAAACATTATATCCAATTCCTCAGACAGACCCAATTGAGGTAGAGTGACAGAGCATAAATACCTCATTGGTGTTATCTTACGCTTGACGTGAGATGAGTAACGCCTCTCATGCTTCGGGTTGTCGAAAATGGTGTCGTGAGATTTTGGATGGCGAATGGTCCTTTCCTGAGGCCTGGACGGCTCAACCTCTGTTTGCTTTCCCTTAACAATTCGTCTAGGCGGCATAGTTGGTCCCTGCTAAATTTTTTGAGCAAAAATAAAGTATGGAGTTAGGAGAAAAGGTCACCGTGTACTTGTAGAGGACGGAAAATGGAGCAACTTTCATGAAGTGAGTCGGTGATTTAGACGGTTTATGGTGGTAAAGGAATGAGCTTTAATGGTGGAGGTTGTGGAGAAAAATGAAAAGTAATAGAGGAAGAAGGAGGGGTAAGTGAGAAAGAGAGAGAAAAGTGAAAAAAAATCTGATTAATAGGATTCGTGATGAGTTAAAGTGGTATTTATTGGTGAAAAATTTGAGTTGGGACCCCACAAAGTGGATTTGAAAATTCAAAAAAATTGCCCCGGGTAAGACCCTAATTTTGACCCTAAGATCCCTCATGGCATCGTATCATTGCTCATTGCATTACCTCAAGGATCATAGCATGTGTGGCTCCTTTACCCCATGGGTTGGGATTTGTGTGAGTTGGTTTGAGACCACCAAGCATGCTTGAATTGTATATTATTGCTTTTCCAATTTGTTTACGAACCAAAAGCATACAAATATGTCACTAACCCCTTTTGTTTTGTAGCTTAAGTGATCACATGTGCCAATGCTCCTAGGAGGCTCCTAAGCTTAATAAAGTGGCCAGATGAAGATGAAAGCATGCATGACAATGGTTCACAAATCTCTAAATCATCATATATGTCTCCCAAGTATCTAAATTTGTCAATTTGATCAAGATAAACAAAAGGGCTTGAGGATTGTTTCCCAAGGAAACCCTAATTCAACTATGCATCAACTATGCCTTGCTCATGAAAGCAACCTCAACCTATGATCAAATTCAATCAAGGGAAGTTCTTTCATTCGTTATTTTTGGCATATATGAGCCTATGTGAGTATCCTCAATCATTCATTCATCAAGATTTGAAGTTTGGACTTGAGAAGTTGACCAGTTAAGTCATCTAACTAAATTGAAATCCACTGATACCTAACTTTTGATGTGTTTGTCAAATAAAGATGACCCCAAGAGCAACAATGTTCTTAAGAACCATATGAACAACTTTCATCTTCATCAAAAATTCATTTGAAACTTGTAAGGTCATCATTCATTTCAAAACATTATAGGTCATTTTGACTGAAACCCTAATTTTGGGTCAACTTCCCAAGGACCTAACTTCCTCAATCTTTATGATTTTGAGGTGAGACCAACTGCATTGGAAAGCTTAATATGTCTACTTAAAATGTTATGTTGGACAAAATTTCATAGTCCTAAAATAAACACATGTGATAATATAAAATATTATAGGTCACTTTGGACCAAAGCCATTAAATCTTGAAAAAGTCCAACTTTAAGTGCTCATAACTTTATCATCAAAAATCCAAATAATGCAAAATTTAAGTCCAACTTGATAGTCAGCTGCAATGCTCATAGCAACCCTATTTGCCATGGCAAATAGGAAGAATATCTCTCTCTGGGTAGCCACACAAGTACTATCACCCCTACCAAAGAGTGTGATAGCTAGTACCTTCTGAGCGTAGCGAAAGCAGGGGTTCTGAATGCCAAATGCTTTAGCTCCCTTTTCCACATAATCGGTTCGACCCGTGATGGCCAACCAAAAAGTTTTAGCATGAAATCTATCCGGAACGGCCCCGAGGCCATACAGGGGTAAGAGGAGGATCTCACCTAGCTGCTTAACCGCCAACTCATGGCCAATGTTATATAACCTGAAATGCATAGTGCCACCATAGTACATAATGGTACCTGTCCATCCCTCTTCAGCTTAAACTCAATAGTGCTAAAAAAATTTAATGTAATGCACTCAAATGTAGGCGCCTCACAGTGCATAAATTATATCATGCCTAACACATGAAACATTTTATCCAATTCCTCAGATAGACCCAATTGAGGTTGAGTGTCAGAGCATAAATACCTCATTGGTGTTATCTTACGCTTGACGTGAGATGAGTAACGCCTCTCATGCTCCGGGTTGTCAAAAATGATGTCGTGAGAATTTGGATGGCGAATGGTCCTTTTCCGAGGCCTGGACGGCTCAGCCTCTGGTTGCTTTCCCTTAGCAATTCGTCTAGGCGGCATAGTTGGTCCTACTAAATTTTTTGAGCAAAAATAAAGTATGGAGTTAGGAGAAAAGGTTACCGTGTACTTGTAGAGGACGGAAAATGGAGCAGCTTTCATGAAGTGAGTCGGTGATTTGGACGGTTTTTGGTGGTAAAGGAATGAGCTTTAATGGTGGAGGTTATGGAGAAAAATGAAAAGAAATGGAGGAAGAAGAAGGGTTAAGTGAGAAAGAGAGAGAAAAGTGATAAAAATCTGATTAATAGGATTGATGATGAGTGAAAGTGGTGTTTATTGGTGAAAAATCTGAGTTGGGACCACACAAAGTGGATTTGAAAATTCAAAAAAACTGCCCCGTGTAAGACTCTATCTTTGACCCTAAGATCCCTCATGGCATCATATCATTGCTCATTGCATTGCCTCAAGGATCATAGCATGTGTGGCTCCTTTACCCTATGGGTTGGGACTTGTGTGAGTTGGTTTGAGACTGTAGCGGTGTATTCGTCGCTATATGATCTATCGATTAAATCATAAGCTAAGAGATACGTTGAATTTTCGAGTCGCCACCGCACTTTTATTTATCCAAAGGATTGGCTAAAAAGCGAACAAAAGCCTAAGAAGTTTTACACGTAGAAAACTAATAAAAAGATCAGAGATTCTGGGTAAGGGGTAAATTACGCAATGGGAAGGTGTTAGGCACCCACTACGTCCTAGGTACTCCTAGGGAGCCCTTTTCACACTTGTTGTACTAAATTGTTATTTGTTATGACATAAACATTGTGCAAACATGATTGGGATGATGAGAAAAGAATATACAATTTTTATTATTATTGGGTTCGAACGGATGAACCCGTTGCCTACGTACCTTCCATCAAAGGTAAGGATCAGAACGCCGTAGTTCGGCTAAAAGATTTCCAAAAGTGGGTTAGGTTCAATTTTAAACACAAACCCTAGGTCTTACGTTATCCACGGGAGAACACTCAACCTTATACAAACAACAACGTCCACCATGTGAGAACAGCTTCAACTGGCCAGAGAGGGGTTAACCCTATAATAGGCGAGGAAGACTTACAATTCAATCACTAAAGACAGAAGGTGAGATTAACATCAACCACTAAGATAAATCAAACCTATAGCTCATGTATGAAAAGATTAATGGACAAAGCCAAAACAAGTGAATGAGTGAAGTTACTGATTGTGATTATGAAAATGGAGTCAAAGTATAATTAAGATCAATTCGAATAAGTATTATGAAATGAAGTTTGAAAAAAGGTCAAGGACTTGAGTCCAGGTTTTTAGTTAGAAAACATGAAAAATGTTTGCACGACACTTATGTCAAGTTTAAAAGATAAGGTGTGAAAAGGTTCTAAGACGTAATGAATGATGAATGGATGAGGATGGATAGTAAAACTTCTTAGAAGGTTCACTTCTTGAAATCATATAGCAGATGATTCAAGTGTGTCCTTTGGAATGCAAAATAATAATAAACAAACAAAGCAAAGAAAAGTGGATATCGGATGCCAATCAATGGTCTTATACCAATCTCCTAAAACAGAATGGGATATCAGATGCCACTCAATGGTCTTACACTAATCTCCACAGGCAAAGAAATAAAAAGCGGATACCGGATACCAATAAATGGATTTACACCAGTCTCCTAAAACAGAAACGGATATCAGATGCCACTCAATGGACTTACACCAATCTCCACAGAAGAAAACAAAAAATGGGACAGGGAAGTCAACTGCCAATTTGTCTGGACTTAGGTTAACTTCACAGTATGCTCACAGGAAAATCCAATGCCACATCACGGGGACTTATAATGGATCCTCACATACAAGAACAAAAGTAACAACATGATCACAGGAAAGCAGATGCCAACTTACAGGGACTTATAACTGCAACCTCACATACAAATCAAACAGATCAAATTATGATCACAGGACAACAGATGCCAACTTACAGGGACTTACAACTGTATCCTCACATACAAACAGATAACAGAAGATATGAGTGACCAATGAGGTCTTACACTCTATCCTTCCATATCATAGGAGCAATGGCCAAAAGAGATGGACTTACAATTGTCCTCAATGGGTAAACAACAATAACAAAAGTCACACAGACAAATGATATGATCATGCACTAATGGCAATTGATGATGATGATAAATGCATAGCATATAGGCAAGCAAGTGCACATGAAGCAATCAAACAATCAATGAATATCAAACAGCACACTCTATAGCCAAACAATGGGGGCTCACACAAGAGGGTTTGACTTTGAAAGTCCACTGTAATGGGTGAAGGTTGCTCTTAACCTGGCCATTGAGGGGCTCAGGTGAAGCAGATGAATAGGAAATGAGGGGTGTGCCTCATTGCTTCAATCTCATATCAGAGAGAGCATCAAAGAAAGTGTGGGAGTTCAGAAAGTAGGAACTCTCTCCACATTATTGACTCGATTAGATCTTGGGTATTTATCTCATTGCTTCAACCAGGTACTGAGAGCAAAGAGAGGACACACTGAATAGTGGGGGATAGATTGCTTATCCCTACCTTCCACCAATTGCCTTACTTGAAGGACTTTTCCTGCTTAGGACAAATTTAAACACACACAGGCATTGCCTCTTAAGGAGGACTTCAGACAGTTTGCCCGGTCAAATAACAGACCGGGTCTCCAGACTACATGAAGAAGAAAGGTTTATACCTCGAAGCAAATGCTAAAAAGCAAAGCAAGCAAGCAAGTTCAAAGAACTTAGGCAACTAAAGTACCTGAAAAAGTCAAACTCATTAGTAAACAAGTCAACAATCAAAATCAAAAGGAAATAACCCAATAGTCAACCACAGAGGGGACCAATTGTGCAAGGCACAAAGACTCAAGCATATGAGTCACCTACAAAACAAATGTTAGCACATGATAAACAAACCAACTCAACCAAAATTGAAAGGTCTTTGAGGTATTGTAGCTCAACCTGAAACAGATGAACTCAACATAAGCTTAGAAGACCACTAGGACTAGCCTAGGGTCAAAGGTGAAAGAAAAAGTCAAGGCAGCAAGGGAAAGTCAACCCAAACCAAGTCTAAACATTCAAGAAGCATTATCAATTGGATTCATAATTATATCATGCATCATGGTCATTTCATATGCAAAAGGATGCAAAGCATGGCAAGAGAAGCATACAAAAGTCAACTGCAAAGACTTCATTCAAAAGTCAACTCAAACAATCTCAAAAATTATGAAATAAATCACACTCAATCCTAACATCTAACATGGTATACATGTCAAATTTCATGGCATTTGGATGAGAGGAAGGCAGTCAACAAAAATCATGAAGTCAAACCAAATTCAAGTAGGCATGGTGAAAGTCAACAAACATGGGTCAACTTCAAAAAATCATATCAATTTGAAAACAGAAGATAAATGAGTGAGATTAACACCAATGCAAAGCTTGAGATGTCTAGTTATCACATATGGAATTTCATGGTCAAGTGATAAGATTTGAGAATTTCACAAAAGGTTTGGCAAGGCATAGCACAAAAAGTCAACAAATGACCAAGTATGGAAGAAAATTCTCAATCAAATGGAAAACAGCAAGATTAATTCCAAGAAAATTCATACATGAACTAGACATGTGATAGATCATTCATGCAAAATTTCAAGTGATTTGGATAAGAGGAAGCATGTGAACAAAAATTGGGACAATGCATGATCATGGTATAGCACCAAATGTAACACACAACTTCAAAAAATCATAACTATCAATCCACAAATGATAAATGCACAAACTTTATATGGAAATGAAGGTCAATGTGTCTAGTTTCACCACAAATAATTTCAAGCTCATTGGATATGACATGAGTATTTCACAATTGAAATGGCACAATATATCATTTTGGCATACATGTGAAGAAAATAATTACCATAAAAAATCCAACCACTGAAAAATTCATTAAAAATCACAATTAAATGAAGGACACATTCATGATCATGAGGAAAAAATTTCAAGATTTTTGGATGAAATGTGAATGAGAAAATAATTTATGAAGTTGAGTGAAATAATGTAGCAAGCAATGAACAAAAGCATGGCATATGGGGTCAACCAAGTCAACGGATGGCAATTTTGTCATTTGGCAACTC
Source organism: Lathyrus oleraceus (assembly GCF_024323335.1). Classification (NCBI taxonomy): domain Eukaryota; kingdom Viridiplantae; phylum Streptophyta; class Magnoliopsida; order Fabales; family Fabaceae; genus Lathyrus; species Lathyrus oleraceus. Next base: position 19,671,977 of record NC_066579.1, read on the forward strand.
ACTAATTGAAACGCACAGCATAAGGCAAAGGTGATGAAATGTTCTGATTGGCCACTAGCCAATAGAACAGTAGCTCGGCCAATCCATTGTTCATGTTTTCTGTTTTAGAAACCCTAGGGTTTTATGCAGCCAAGGCAAACTTCAAACTCATGCTCATGAACAACAACCAACAAACAGCATCAAACATGGCAAGGAAACAAATGTCATCATTAAGCAATATTAACTAACAGCAAACCAACAAAATCATGAGAAAAAAAATTCTGTACAGGGCATAAGTTTGGACAGCAGTATAATTCATTCATCATCATGTTCATTCGACCAAACTATAGCAAAACAAACAACCGCATATAGCAGCATAGCATAGCACAGTAGGTTCATGTGATCAAAAACAAACAACAGCAATCAACAAGAATCTGGAAAAGGATTGAGGTTTATGCGTTTGGTGGCAGCAGTAGGGTATCATCATCATGTAATTATCAAACCAAGTTCATCATCAAATAAGCAGCAGCATGCAAAACATTGATCATACAACAAACCAATATTCATGACCAAACACAACAAATACCAACATGTGGATTTTATGAGCAAGGTTCAGGAAGTTTCAAACAGCAGCATTGGCATATTCATCATCCAATGTCCATCACCAAATCAAGCAAAACAAAACAACAGCACATAGCAGCATAGCATTTGGCAATGTGTAGCAACAGGATTTATGTATCATTCTACAGTATGACCAATCAGCATAGCAGCAAGCATTTGGCAAATCACATGAGCACGACTCATGCACCAACAGACCAACAGCAGGAAGAAAATACTGGACAGTTGAGGTTTAACAGCATGGCATTGGTATTTTCATACATATGCAATCAACATCCAAGCAAGTCCAAACATTAAACACACAACAGCATGGTATTTTATGAGCAAGTTTGAAGTTTTCCATCAGCAGGGCATATGAAGCAATGGTATTCATCATCATGTAATCATACACAACAGCAAGCAACCAACAGGATATAGCACAAAACATATGGTTTTTTGGGTTCAAGCATAACAGCAGCAGGGTTCAGCATGCACTCGAACAAAAAATATGAACAAAACACATCTAGCATCACCAACCAAGCAGGGCATATGAAACCATCATCATCTAACATCAACCATTCAACACAACAAAGCTTAATCGAACACATTTCTGGACAGGGTAATGTTCAACATGGACAGCATATATTCATCGTCATCTTGCAACTTGAAAATTTGAAAGGTCCAGAAATCCAAATTAAGTAAAACAATAGCATCATCAAGTCATACCCAACATGAATATAGCATCCATTTCCTCTAATTCATCATGGCTAAACCAACTCGAGGGAAAACACATTTGTGCACAAAATGAAAATCAAGATTTAAAACAGCATAGTCCATCATTCAGCGTGACTCAAGTTGCAATGACATGAGGATACAAAGAACTAACAGAAACATATCATGATTTGGTGAAAAAAAGAGATTCAAACATTTACTTGGTTTTGAAGAAATTCAAGATGCAGCTACTATTTGGCCAAGGCAAGCTCGAACAGATGATGATTTGGACTCCAAGTGGTGAATGGTGAAGATGACTTATCTCAAGAGTGCTTAACTTTGCTCCAATCTAGCTCTGCCATTGATGAAAGCTTGAATGGAACAGTGGAGAAAAGGAACTTCCAGCACGATTTTGATGGTGGAAATGAACTCAATATGCTGTCTAGGTGAGGAAAGGATCACAGGCTTCTTGGGTGCTTCGATGATTTGTCCAATTCGAGCCAAAATGCAAAAATGCAAGAGAGAGGAGAATGTGTATTTTCTGTGTGGTAGGCTGCAGAACTAGGGTTGGAAATGCAGAAGAATGCACTTATATTCATCTGTTTAAGCTCACATTATCACATGCTAATCCCAGTTTTAATTTTATGAATCAAAATGCCAATTGCTAATTATGCAAAAGTGAGTAAATGGAGGTGTATGTTTGCCATGAGCTGGGCCTGGACAGGTTGCATACAGACTGTATGTTTGCTGTTTTGTGGCTGCACATGTACTGCTGTACTGGTTTTTACTTTTGTGAAGCTTCTTTTGCCAAATTGCCAAATTTGCATTTTGATTCAAAATGATGGGAAAATGGTGGTATGATGATGGTTTTGGGATTGGAACAAGTCACAAATGTGATATGGAACATTTCCCAATTGACCAAATCAAGAAAAAGTCAAAAACTCAAAAAGTCAAAGTTTGGTCAAACTTTGAATTTAAATGAAAAAGGTCCAAAAATGCCATTTTGAATGGTAAGGTTTTAGGTCATGAAATTTATATTTTTGGAAAGAGGATGAAAAATTTGGTTTGTAGGAAAAAACCCCACCAAATTTGGCCTTATGGTTTGAGAGATATGGCTTGTTGAAGTTCAAAATTTGGTGAAAATGATTTGATCATATCTTGACAACCACACATGGGATTTTGATGTTCTTGGACTTTTTGAAAATGGAAGAACAAGATCTTCAACTTTCATGTTGGGCAAAAATTCATTTGGAGCTTGTATCATGATGTAAGTTTAAGATCAAGAAGTTTCCATTTTTGGCAGTTGAAATTACAGGTCCACTTTCTATTTCTGGAGATTTCTGATTTGACTTGATTTTCTTCCATGATGGGGTTGAACATGACATATGAGGCTAGTACAAGCATGAATGAGCTCTTTCAGATCAATTCCATCCATCAAATTCTTGATTAAATCAACAGTTGACCAAGTTTGACTTTGCTAGGGTTTTGGACTGATTGAACTCCTTCTGATGATTTCAAAACCCTAATTCCTTGAGAACTTGTTTTCAAATAATGTCCCAAGATGTATGAACCTTTGATTAATGATCATGATGCCCAAATTCCACAAGAATGGCCATCATCCATTGCTTTGACTGACTGTCGACCATCTTTGACCTAAATTCTGATGATTGCTTCAACTGCAAGCAACAAGGTTAGACTGACAATATTTTTGTACTTTTTGAATGATAAACATATGAAAGCAAAGATATACAAATGCAGAGTATGCTTGGTGATCAAGAAACAACCCACAAAGCAATCTACCCACTAGAAGGGGAAAGCAAAGGCATGCATTGATCCTTGAGGTTATGATATGAATGATATGGGCCATGAGGGATCTTAGGGCCCAAAATTGGGGTCTTACAGATGCCCCTATTTAAGGTCATTCTAGCCGGAGAAGTGAAGTTTAGAAATCTTCATCTCGACGCGGTAGAATGGACTTAAATAACAGTAATGAGACAAATTTTGGTCCCTAAGAGACCTCATGATGCAGATGTATGTATGCAAAAGACACAAATTCTGTGGGGAATATGATTCACACAGAAGAAAAGACGATCCATCGGAGTAATACACTCACCAGGAACAGAGACTCTAACAAGACTCTATGGGGATAATAAGAGAAAAAGAAATGTGTGAACAATACACGACTCCAAACCGGGGAAGATAAAACTGACATAACGTGAACAAAACACGACTCTGATTAGGGGAAACAGAAAAACAGACTGGAGGACTCCCTGGGGAGTGAAGAACTCACACTGGGAAGAGAATTCCAAATGGAAAATAAATCCATTGGAAAGACACAAGCTGACTCCTGAGGAGAAGCAAAAGAAAACTCCACTGGGGAAGTGACAAAGAAATGAGATGTTACCAGGCATACGGGTAACAAACTCAGGAAAATCTGACTCCACAGGGGGACCGAGGTCATAATAGGGAGCAGAAAGGAGGGAACACCAAGGATACCGGTTACTGGGTATATAATAGGTGACCGACCAAAGCGTGAATTGGATTCCACTTCCAAAACACTCATCATCCTGAAGGGAGCTAGAAAAGCAAACTTGTTTATAGGATGGACATTTAATTCCATAAAGAAAAATGAATCTTACTCTGAGGGGAAAACAATCAAAAGATCGACTCAAGAGCGAACGAGATATAATATCCATTACCGTCAGAACGTGGATAGAATACTCAGATGAGACATATTATTCATTACCGGCAGACCGTGAATAATATACTCGAATGGGAAAATTATCCTGAACCGGTTACTGGGTTGTTTATAGGATAAAATCCGAAGACGTGAATTGGTTTTCACTTCCAAAACACTCATCATCCGAAAGGAGGGCTTGAAAAAGCAAATCGACTTACAGGATGGACATTCGAATCCACAACGGGAAAACGAATCTTACTCAACTGGGAACACAAACCCAAAGAGTGCATGAGATATAATATCCATTACCGGCAGACCGTGGATAAGAATACTCGCATGAGATATATTATCTATTACCGTCAGAACGTAGATAATAAACTCGCATGGTAAGAAACACCAGAGATACCGGTTACTGGGCATATAATAGGTGATCTACCGAAAACGTGAATTGGATTTCACTTCCAAAACACTCATCATCCAAAACACAAACTGGTTAAAGGATGGATATTCGATTCTACAAAGAATACGAATCTTGCTCAGTTGGGGAAAATCAACAAAGGATTCCAACTAAAGAGCGCATGAGATATATTATTCATTACCGGCAGACCGTGAATAATATACTCGAAAGGAAAAGACACCAGAGATACCGGTTACTGGGTATATAATAGGTGACTAACCAAAGAGAGAGACAATCGATACCAAGCATCCGGGTAAACGAAAGACAACTCAAAGGGATAAATTGCAAGCATCCGGCAATTATCCAACAACAAGAATATTCGACTCCACAAAGGGAAATAACGAATCTTACTCGACCGGGGAAACACAAAAGGCTTCGACTGAAGAGTGCATGAGATATACTATTCATTACCGACAGACCGTGAATAATATACTCGCATGGAAGACTATCCACAACCGGTTACTGGGTTAATAAAGGATAAATCATCCGGACTGAAAGGCATCGGGATACCAAACTAGGTATATAATGATAACCAATCAAAAGGAGCAACAGACATTACCAACAAAAGGGTAAATGAAAGGCGAACTGCTGAGGATAAATTGCAAGCATCCGGCAATTATCGGCAGAAGACTAGCTGGGGATGCACTGGTAAACAACCAATGACCCGGGGAACAAATCACTAACATACGGTGAAAAGACCCATTGGGGATAAAATTGCTAGCATACGGCAATTATCCACGAAGGACTTGCTAGGAACATAAGTGCTGATATGAGCAACTTATACAAGCAAAGGAAAATCATCATCAAATATTGAATGAAGATAACCACAAAATTAGGGTTTACATCTACCGAATACGGGGTAGAAGACCAACAACTCCGCGTGGGGATAGAACAAATCACGAATCCGCACGGGAAACCAAAATAGGGTTATAACAAACCACAAACTGCTGGAAAGCAGGAAAAATAGGATTTTACAACTACCGGGTACGAGGTAGAAAACCAAAAACTCTGGCTGGAGAATAAAAGGTGTATAACCACAAATTCTGTTAAGAAAGCCAGGAAAGATAGGACTTACAACTACCGGTTATGAGGGTAGAGGCCCAAAAACATTCCGCTGGGGAACAACCCACTGGGAAGCACAAGATATCTGACAAATAGCCAATTCGGGAACAATCCGAAAGGCAGACTGAATAAAGACACGTCCTAATGAGGATATAACTCAAATAGGAAAATCCATCCCAATATATGTGTTGGGAGGAAACGGAAGAAACCGTCATCCACGAGGACATATCTCAGTGGGGAACTGCAGAAGAAAAGACAGACAAATTTTCTGCTTATGGGGTTGACTCTATATGGAGAGATTTAAACACCCGACATCTGCTTGGGGAGATCTGTAAAGAGATCTATATCACCATAGCAGGAGACACGACAAACAAAAGATATATGGCAAGAAATGCAACATGAATATCTGAATGTTTAATGAATATGCATGAATATGCGTGATTTATGTTTGATGAATGCTGACAAAACAGACAGTTCTAACACAACAGGTTCAGGAACCAAACGTCCGGTATTATACTTCCAGGGGAAAAACCAGCTGGAGAGCCAATCTGCGGAGATCCTCATATGCTGAAGAGCAAAGATCTGCAAGTACTGCTGAAGAAGCAGAGAATCAGAAATATCAGGGAACAACCCAATCAGGGTACAGAAAGTCACAACGGGCAAAACAGCCACCAAGACAAATCTGTAGGGGAACAAGAGAAGTCCCAAAGTATATCTGCAGGGGATCCCAGTGTCAACTGAGAAACAAAAGTGCATAAGCACGAACTGCTGTAGAAGCAAATCCACATAACTCCACTGGGGGACAACCCACTGCGGGAGAATGATATCATCCAAATAGAATCTTACTGCATAAGCAACTCTATTGGGGAAAACTGCCGGCTACTCTCTTGGGAACAAACCACTGAGGGAGGGCAGATCAAACAAGTATATTCTGCAACGGACCACTCCACTTGGGGAGAATATACATAGCAAACTGATCACAACAAGTAGATTCTGCAGTACAAGCCACTCTACTGGGGATCACAAACAGTCAGGAAATAAATCCGTTCACTGGAGGCTGAAGCCATCATCCGACCATACTGGGATTGAAAGAGTATTCAACGGGCGAAACTGCCACAGCAAACATTCTGCAGACTAAGCTGAGGGAAAGATGGTTGCAAATACTGGGATACCAACCCAAATCAACCACTGAGTAGGAAAATAAATCCTGCTCTGCTGGAGAGAATAACTCTGATGGAGAGATAGCAATAATTTCGCAGACGACTTCGCCGAGGAAAAGGGTAAAGTACCGGGTATCAAACCACTGACTTACCGAGTCTTCAAAAAGAAAGCGATTGTGCTGAGGAAACAGACAGTTCCGCTGGCAACACTGCATGGGGAAAAGCGGTAACAACTCCACTTGCAACCCTGGTGGGGATATTAATAACAGCTCTACTCGCGACTCCGGGGGGAGTACCAATCAATCAGCTATACTCATGACTGTGCCGAGGAGACAAATAAAGTCTGGGGCATACGACCCACTGGAGAAAGTGACAGGGCACCAAGATGACAAACCATCAACCGCCGAAACTTTTACAAGAAAACATCCATGCTGGGGGAAACTGCTGCTGGAGAAAACGAAGTCTTCAACAACAAATCACTTGCAACTGTATTGGGGAACAACCCCAACAACAACTTTGTTTGAGGAACAACCTCAACAAAGGTCTGGAGAAAGAAGATACACCCAAACCAGGAATACGAACAAATGTCTTACCTGTTGGGAATCATGCCACCCTCGGGAGAGCACTGAGATATTCTTGAGTATCCTTTCAATCTTGTGAATGTTCACTTTGTTTAAAACAACAAATTTTGAAAAATTTGATTTGTTTAAAACAATGACATTTTATCAATTTAAAACATGCAAAACATTTGTTGAATTGAAACAAATAAGAGTGCAAATAATTGGATAAAAAGCTCAAATTGATTTGATAGAATGGTAGTCTGCAAATGGCAAGACTCCATAGATCTGTACAAATTTGAAATCAGTGATATATATTGGAAGAGGGCTACATTGAACATAATGATCCTTTCTCTACCAATTTGAGTCTCGATGTATCTGAAGCTTCGGTTGACGACGAATCGAGAATCCTCTGACGAAATGACGACTGATGAACCAGAAAGTCTTGTCAGGATGCAGTTACTTGCCAAATCCCTAATTTTTTTGCCTAGATTGCCCCAGAGTGAGGTACTCAATCTAGCGGGATGCAAATATTCTTTTTTTTCAAGTCTCTAATTTTTGCCTGGATTACCCTTGCGGGTTCTCCACCGAGACGCTCATTTTTGCCTAAGCCGCCCTTTCGGGTTTTCAACTTAGCGAGCTATTCTGTTTTTTCATTATTTTTTCATTTGCATATACTTTTTTTCTAGGCAAAGTATCTCTTAACTGCATCTGAATTCACAGGACGAGTGAAATCCTCCCCATCCATTGTTGTAAGCATCAAAGCTCCGCCTGAAAAGGCTCTCTTAACAACATATGGACCCTCGTAGTTCGGAGTCCACTTGCCCCTGGAATCGGGCGCGAAAGACAAAACTTTCTTGAGCACGAGGTCACCTTCTCGGAACACGCGAGGCTTGACCTTCTTGTCGAATGCTTTCTTCATTCTCTGCTGATATAACTGACCATGGCACATGGCAGTTAATCGCTTCTCTTCAATCAAATTCAGTTGGTCATAACGACTCTGAATCCATTCAGCATCAGTCAACTTGGCTTCCATCAAGACTCGCATTGATGGGATCTCCACCTCTACTGGGAGAACGGCTTCCATGCCATAAACAAGAGAGAAAGGGGTTGCCCCTGTTGAAGTGCGTACAGACGTACGGTATCCATGCAAAGCAAATGGCAGCATCTCATGCCAATCTTTGTACGTGACAGTCATCTTCTGGATAATCCTCTTGATATTCTTATTAGCAGCTTCAACAGCCCCATTCATCTTAGGTCTGTAAGGAGAGGAATTATGGTGTGCAATCTTGAATTCAGCGCACAACTCATCCATCATCTTGTTATTCAGATTGGATCCATTATCAGTAATGATCCTCTCTGGCACACCATAACGGCAAATCAGCTGGTTCTTGATAAACTTCACAACCACCTGCCTGGTTACATTCGCGTATGAAGCGGCTTCAACCCATTTGGTGAAGTAATCAATTGCTACGAGAATAAAACGATGTCCGTTGGACGCTTTCGGCTCAATCATGCCGATCATGTCAATTCCCCACATAGAGAAAGGCCATGGTGATGAAATCACATTCAGGAGTGTCGGAGGAATATGAATCTTATCCGCATAAATTTGACACTTGTGACATTTCTTCACATACTTGCAACAGTCAGACTCCATTGTCAGCCAATAGTAGCCTGCTCTCAACATCTTCTTAGCCATGGCATGTCCATTGGAATGAGTACCAAATGAACCCTCATGGACCTCAGTCATCAATAGGTTTGCTTCGTGTCTATCCACGCATCTGAGCAAAACCATATCAAAATTTCTTTTACAGCACTTCACCACTGAGGTAGAAACTGCCTGACAACCTTCTCAAAGTTTTCCTATCTTTCACAGATGCCCCAGGCGGGTAGACCTGGTTCTGGAGGAAATTCTTGATATCAAAGTACCAAGGCTTGTCATCTTTTACTTCTTCGATTGCAAATATGTGAGCGGGTCTGTCCAAGCGCATCACAGTAATGTTGGGGACATCATTCCACCATCTGACAACAATCATGGAAGCAAGTGTAGCAAGGGCATCTGCCATCCGATTATCCTCTCGAGGAATATGATAAAATTCAACTTCTGTAAAGAAAGTTGAAATTCTCCTTGCATAATCTCTGTATGGGATGAGACCTGGTTGATTTGTCTCCCATTCACCTTTGATCTGATTGACAACCAAAGCTGAATCACCATAGACATCAAGATATTTGATTCTCAAGTCAATGCATTCTTCAAGTCCCATTATACAGGCTTCATACTCCGCCATATTATTCGTGCATTTGAAAGTTAGCCTTGCTGTAAATGGAATGTGCGATCCCTGGGGATTAACAATTACTGCCCCAATTCCATTTCCATATTGATTAACAGCGCCATCAAACACCATCGTCCATCTGGAACCAGGTTCTGGACCTTCATCAAGTGTAGGCTCATCGCAATCTTTCATCTTCAAATACAGAATTTCCTCGTCAGGGAAGTCATACTGAACAGACTGATGATCTTCAATTGGCTGGTGCGCTAGATGGTCAGCCAAGATACTACCTTTGATAGCTTTCTGAGCTCGATACTCAATATCATACTCAGACAACAGCATCTGCCAACGGGCAATCCTCCCAGTTAAAGCAGGCTTCTCGAAAATATACTTAATTGGATCCATTCTGGATATCAACCAAGTTGTATGATTTATCATGTACTGGCGCAAACGCTTAGCTGCCCAAGCTAAAGCACAGCACGTCTTCTCAAGCATAGAGTACCGAGACTCACAATCAGTAAACTTCTTACTGAGGTAGTAGATAGCAAACTCCTTCTTCCCTGATTCATCTTGTTGACCGAGTACACAACCCATCGAGTCTTCAAGAACTGTTAAGTACATAATCAGAGGTCTTCCTTCCACAGGCGGAGACAAAATCGGAGGTTCGGACAGATAATCTTTGATACTGTCGAAAGCTTTCTGGCAATCCTCGGTCCAATCATGAGACTGATCTTTCCGGAGGAGCTTGAATATCGGCGCACATGTGGCAGTCATGTGGGATATAAATCTGGAAATGTAGTTCAAGCGGCCAAGAAAACCTCGGACTTGCTTCTCAGTTTTGGGTGCGGGCATCTCTTGTATTGCTTTGACCTTTGCAGGATCAACCTCAATACCTCTTTCACTTACCACAAAACCCAACAACTTGCCGGAACGGACTCCAAAAGTACATTTGTTCGGATTCAGACGAAGCTGGAATTTCCTCAAACGCTGAAAAAGCTTCAACAAATGCTCAATATGCTCAACTTCCGTTCGGGACTTAGCAATCATATCATCAACATAGACTTCTATCTCCTTGTGCATCATGTCATGAAACAAGGTAGTCATAGCTCGTTGATACGTGGCTCCGGCGTTCTTCAAACCGAAGGGCATCACTCGATAACAGAATGTTCCCCAAGGTGTGATGAATGTTGTCTTCTCCATATCCTCTGGTGCCATCTTGATTTGATTATATCCGGAAAATCCGTCCATAAAGGAAAAGACTTTGAATTTAGCTGTATTGTCTACCAACATGTCAATGTGTGGTAGAGGAAAATCATCTTTTGGGCTAGCTTTATTCAAATCTCTATAATCAACGCACATACGGACTTTTCCGTCCTTCTTAGGAACAGGCACAATATTGGCCACCCATAGAGGATATGTCGAAGTCACCAGAAACCCCGCATCAATTTGCTTCTGAACTTCCTCTTTGATCTTCACTGCCATATCTGGATGAGTTCTTCTGAGCTTCTGCTTCACAGGCACGCACTCAGGCTTCAAAGGCAGGAAATGTTGCACAATATCTGTATCTAAACCCGGCATGTCTTCATAGGACCAAGCAAAGATATCTGAATATTCTCGTAGCAAGCTGATCAAATCTTCCTTAACAGACCCTTCAAGAAGTGCCCCAATCTTCACCAGGCGCTCACAATCTTCAGACCCCAAGTTGACTGTTTCCAAGTCTTCGAGATGCGGCTGAATGATCTTCTCTTCGTGCTCAAGGAGACGGGTGATCTCATCAGGAATCTCTTCAACGTCATCTTCCTCTGCCTCAAATACAGGGAATTCAAAATTGGGAGATGGCGTTGGGTCATTATGTTCAATGGGTTTTAGGATCAACCTGCATAATGATTTTGGTTAAGAAAAACTCAGCATTTAAACAAACAAATCATTATGCAGATGAAAGAATGTTGCTTTTATAGCTTTTATTTTTGTTTTTATGTTTTTTGTGATCACTGATTTCATAAAGAAAAGCAAAAAGTGAAAACAAAGGAAAAACAAATGTTTTGACAATGCAAAAATTGAATGAAAATATCATTGTATATATGCTTTGCCAACAATGTCATCACTTCTCCTTTTGGCATGGGAGAAGGGTTTTAAACAAAATGAACAATTACTCTGATCTATGGATAACTGTAGGAACATCCACAGCGACCCAATTGTGGCAGACACCACCAGGAATGATAAAATTGTTCAGATCTTCTGCATCTTCTTCTTCAATGATAGCAGCAGTTTCCTCTTCTGCAGGTTGATCAGCATGGATGAATCCTCCACTGGTGAACAGACCTTGCTCGTTGAATGCCCCAGAACCATAGCCAATGCCAGCCCGGGATCGGTTATCTTCAAGTTCAAGCACTTTCCCTAATCCAGCAACTGCACCACATTCAATGGCCAGCTTTGCATCACGGTAGGAAGTGAATGAAGGAGACTTCTTCTCGATTGGTTTATCAATAGATAAAGCTTGAAACTGAGTTCCAACTTCATCCTCTGCATCAATATACGAGAAAGAAGATAAATTACTGACCAGGAGAGCCTTTTCTCCCCCTACTACAACCAATTTCTTATTTTTGACAAACTTCAGCTTTTGGTGTAGGGTGGATGTCACGGCGCCAGCCTCATGAATCCATGGTCTGCCCAAGAGACAGCTGTATGATGGGTGAATATCCATTACTTGAAAAGTGATCTGGAAATCACTTGGTCCAATTTTGATCGGGAGATCAACTTCCCCAATCACGGTCTTGCGCGACCCATCAAAAGCTTTTACAACAACCCCACTCTGCCTCATAGGAGGACCTTGATATGACAATCGAGAGAGGGTGGATTTTGGCAATACATTCAGAGATGATCCAGTGTCCACCAGTACATTGGACATTGCATCAGATTTGCAGTTCATAGATATATGTAAAGCCATGTTGTGGTCTCTTCCCTCCTCAGGGAGATCAGCGTCACAAAAGCTCAGAGTGTTGCAAGCGGTGATGTTTGCAACAATGCTATCAAATTGTTCCAAAGTGACATCGTGATCAACGTACGCCAGGTCCAAGACTTTCTGAAGAGATTCCCGATGGGGTTCTGAGTTTAGCAATAGAGAAAGAATGGAAATCTTGGAGGGCGTGTGTAGAAGCTGGTCTACAATATTGTACTCACTCTTTCTGATGAGCCTCAGCATCTCATCAGATTCTTCATCAACAATGCCACTCGGGCCAACAACTGAAGAAATGGGAGTCTTTGGTACGGACGAGGAGGGTTTGGCGACATCAAGTGCCGGATTCTGAACATTCACAGCATTCCCTACGGGGTGCACAACAGTGTCAGAAGGAACAGCCTTGGCAGGCGCAGAAAATACACGACCGCTGCGGGTCAACCCACTAACGTCAGCGATAGTGGTTACAGATGTTGAAGGCAAAGGAACCTCTACTCCATCTTGGACAGCAACAGGACTATATCTGAAAGGTATAGCTCTATCAGATGTATATGGCACAGGGCCAGCTGGTTTAATAACCAAAGAAGGTGAAGCCTTAGGCTTGTTGCTATTATAACGAATAACAACGGGCTCTGGCAATTTGAACACCGGGGAGATAACACTCACTTCGGGCTCAACAACATCAACATTGCGATTCTGGAGAATCTCAATGGTACCTTCATTCAACATCGTCTGCAGTTCTCGGCGAACCTGATCACAACCCAAGCGGTTAACAGAACAGACACGGCACTTATCGTGGTTATGCTCCAAATGACTGTGCTGACACAGCATTTTATGTAATCCAACCAATGACTGCCGGATATGACTGACATACTTCACCTTGTATTTCCTAAGGTCTTCCTGGATCATATTCACAGACTTCCCATGCGAAGGCAATGGGTTCCTGGTGACGTTTGGGTTGGAGTCTTCAAAACTCAGAATTCCGCTTCTCATAAGGTCTTGAACCTTAGTCTTCAGCGGGAAACAGTTCTCAACGTTGTGGCCCGGAGCGCCGGAATGATAGACACAATGCTGGTCTGGTTTGTACCACCATTGCGGATTGGCAGGAATTGCAGGAGGATCCCTGGGTGAAACCAACTTCCTCTCCAACAAGGAGGGATAAAGCTCTGTATATGTCATCGGAATAGGGTCGAAGCTGACCTTCTTCCTATCATAGTTCACATTTGCTTGATTGGTTGTACTTCCACGAGGCTGGTAAGCCTGTTGTTGTGGACGCTGCTGTTGCTGGTATTGCGGTTGTGGATATTGCTGCTGATGCTGATACTGCTGAGCATTATCCTTGAATACAGGCGCTACACTAGCCACCTGATGCTGATGTTTGGAATGATGTGCAGGCTTCCTCTGAACAGAGGGTCTTCGATGCTTGGGCTGAGACTGCACAGCATGCGCTTCACCTTCTTTCCTCTTAAACGCTCCATATCGTTTAGAGGAAGAACCATCATCTTTTGTTAATCGTCCTTCTCGGACACCTTCTTCAAGACGCATCCCCATGTTCACCATCTCGGTGAAATCAGAGGGAGCGCTGGCCACCATTTTCTCATAGTAAAATGACCCAAGAGTCTTCAGAAAGATCTTGGTCATCTCCTTCTCTTCTAATGGTGGAGTAATTTGAGCTGCCAGCTCACGCCATCTCTGGGCGTACTCCTTGAACGACTCCTTGTCCTTTTGTGACATAGACCTGAGTTGATCTCTGTCAGGCGCCATGTCAACATTATATTTATATTGCTTGACGAAAGCTTCGCCAAGATCATTGAAAGAGCGGATGTTGACGCTGTCCAAGCTCATGTACCAACGTAGAGCAGCACCAGACAAACTGTCTTGGGAGTAGTGGATCAAGAGTTGATCGTTGTCTGTTTGCGTGGACATCTTTCTGGCATACATAACCAAGTGTGCCAAAGGACAAGTGTTCCCTTTATATTTTTCAAAGTCTGGGACCTTGAATTTGACTGGTATTTTAACACCGGGAACTAGACAAAGTTCGGCTGCTGACTTGCCGAAGAGATCTTTGCCTCTAAGAGTTCTCAATTCCTTTCTCAGCTCGAGGAATTGGTCGTTCATAGCGTCCATTTTCTCGTGAACATATGAGCCTTCAGACGCTTCAGAATGATAAATGGTGTCGTCTACCCTAGGCATGGTATGCACGACAGGAGGTACAGGTATAGGGACCGGGCTAGATGCCGGCATTTGAGCAAACGTAGGAGCTGGCAGATCGGGTATAAAGCCAGGAGGCATCCCCCAAGGAAAACCGGGAGGCATGGCATTTGGCTGCTGGGCACTGACAGGCACCGCTGAAGTAGCTATTTCTGAAATAACAGTCCGCTGAACGGGAGTTGCTGGCTGTTGAGCAGGCTGATTCTGGGCAGCGAGAAGTTGCTCCATCAATGCGCCAAGTCTGGCGACTTCATCCCTCAGGCTCTGATTCTCTTGTTCCAACTGCTCCATAATCCTTGCAGAGTTGACCCTCGTATAATACCGGTGAGTCAGCTTGTCTTCAAAATAAATGAAGAGTAGATGGTTAGAACCAGAAGACCAGACAAATGAGTACCTGTTTATGCAGGAATGATGCATGAAATGCTTTGTGCAAATGCTTTGATTTTCAAGGAACCCTTAGGGTTTTGTTTGCAATATTTTTGAATATTTAAACATTTTAACTGTTCATGGAAAATATTTCATCCAAAATATATATTGAAACAAAGAAATACAACATTTTTGATTCAATTATTACAAAGAGAAAAGGTAAATGACATCCTATGGATCCCTATTAGCTCGGGATGCTGGAAGACGAGAAGTGCACAACTTCTTGATCTCTCTCTCATAGGCAGCCTCCATATCAGCTTTCTCCTTTGCAAGTTGATCATACTTCCTTTTCCAGAATTTGGAAGACTGAGGAAGCAGAGAAGTCCAAGTGTCGTTTGGATCGTCGATCACTCGGTGCTCGAGAAATTCAATCATACTATCCTTCTCCTTGAGCTGCTGCAGCAATTCCTCTCTCTCGCGGATCCAGGCACGCGAAAGGTCTTCTTCTCTCAACTCCTCTACACGTTGGGTAGGGAGGGTTGAAGGACCAGCCACATCCAACAGTGTAGGTCTCGGATGATCATATGGCATCAGGTAGGTAGCAGCCCTCTGTCTGACCCAAGAGGTGTATGGCTCCAAAGCAATGCAGTTCTTTGGACCCAACTCGTTCCTACTCTTTATGCGAATATTGCGCCAAGCGCGGACAAATCTGGCTTTCAGGCCTTGGGGATCTTTACCCTCCTGAAAGAACACACCTTCTAACAGAATGTTATGGGGTTTATCCTTTAGGGGGAACCCAAGCTGACGACGTGCAAGCGTAGGGTTGTAGGTAATCCCACCACATGTACCAAGAAGAGGCACATTGGGGAATGCACCACAAGAATTGATGATCTGAACGGTATCATACACGCGATCATACCAGGTGATATCATCATTGGTGAGAGACATAAGTCTCTGAGACCACCGTAGACATCCCTTGTTCTCCTTGAAAGCAACTGTCTGCGGCAAGTGCGAAATAAACCACTTGTACAGCAGGGGTAAACAGCAGACAATAACTCCTCCATTCTTCATATTCCTTAGATGCAAGGAGACATATGCATCACCCAACAAGGTCGGAACCGGATTAAGGACTGAAAAAATCCTAATGGCATTCATATCGACGAACTTGTCAAAGTTGGGAAACAGCACCAATCCATAGATAAGCAATACGAATAGAGCCTCAAAGGCATCCTCACTCATGGCCTTCCCATAAAAGGTAGCTTGGGCAATGAGGAACTCGGAAGGAAAACCCTGAATTCCGCCTTTGGTAGTCAGATTAGCTCTAATCAGATCTTCATCTATGTGCAACAGACTGGAAATCTCTCGAGCAGATGGAATACTCTCTAAGCCACTGAACGGCACTTGATCCAGAATAGGAATCCCAATAAGATGAGAGTATTCTTCCAAAGTCGGCAACAACTGGAAGTCCGGAAATAAGAAGCAATGATAGAGCGGATCATAGAACTGAGCAAGAGTGCTCATCAATCCCTCATCCACCTGAGTAGTCAGCAACGGCAGAAGCTTCCCATAGCGAGCCTTGAAACCCAAGGGATCTAATACATATGATGTCAGATTCCTTAACTCTTTTACATCGGGCTGCTTAAAGCTGTACTTCTTTGTATGCCTTTTCGGTCTTTCCATGTCTGAAAATTTTGCAAATAACCCTTTAAGTTCCTTGAAAATTTTCTCTTTTGATGACATGAATGCGGATGAATGCGTGAATGCATGAATGCAACAAACACACTCAAGGATCAAACAAAGCACACCAAACAAAGGTCGTGGGAAAGCTCTATGTATCCCTAATATCAATCATCCATTTTGGTGGATTTAGGTTTTCACCTTATCGACACCCAAGTTCCATTGATATTAACGGTACATGAACCGGTTCGGACATTCTTAATATCAACCAGCCGCTTTGATGGATTTTAGGTTTTACACCTGATCCGGGATCCATTGATATTAACAATGTTTGAACGACTCAACCACGAATCACGGGTTTGTTGAGAGTCACGAGCATGGAGTCTCGGTTAAGAACCACCCAAAGGGAGTGTACTAGGGTTTAAACCTGCCAGACATGTTCTATCAGAGGTTCCCATAATCATCGTTCCATCTTTCGAATATTATCGGAGGAACGAATACTCGTATTCCAAGAATATTCTCAAGAGAAACTCTTATGAGTGTAGTATCGCGTAACAATCGTATCAGAACTGACATCTGAACGACCTCCGCACTACGGTCCTAAAAATAGGCCAAGATGTGTTTGGTAAACTACGGTCCTTGGCTTCTGCGGAACATGATTGAAAGAATAATGCCTAACCACAAATAACTTGTGTGACATTATTAATTCAACATGACCTCCACCAAGTGAATGGACTCGCAAGTCAACTGGCTAAGGACTACTCCACACCAGTCGACAAGACTATGCCATTCTCCTATCCTAGAGAGCACTCGAGTTCGGGTATAGAACTCATCTCACAGATCACCAAAGCAAACAGCAAATGTATATCAAGCAATTCACACATTACAATCAATACATTCATCCCAAATTGTACAAAAATATGTCAGATAAAGAATAATAACATAGCACAACAAGGGTGAAAAGTAGGCACTACAACCAGAGATTATTTATATATCCCCAGCAGAGTCGCCACTTTTCTGTAGCGGTGTATTCGTCGCTATATGATCTATCGATTAAATCATAAGCTAAGAGATACGTTGAATTTTCGAGTCGCCACCGCACTTTTATTTATCCAAAGGATTGGCTAAAAAGCGAACAAAAGCCTAAGAAGTTTTACACGTAGAAAACTAATAAAAAGATCAGAGATTCTGGGTAAGGGGTAAATTACGCAATGGGAAGGTGTTAGGCACCCACTACGTCCTAGGTACTCCTAGGGAGCCCTTTTCACACTTGTTGTACTAAATTGTTATTTGTTATGACATAAACATTGTGCAAACATGATTGGGATGATGAGAAAAGAATATACAATTTTTATTATTATTGGGTTCGAACGGATGAACCCGTTGCCTACGTACCTTCCATCAAAGGTAAGGATCAGAACGCCGTAGTTCGGCTAAAAGATTTCCAAAAGTGGGTTAGGTTCAATTTTAAACACAAACCCTAGGTCTTACGTTATCCACGGGAGAACACTCAACCTTATACAAACAACAACGTCCACCATGTGAGAACAGCTTCAACTGGCCAGAGAGGGGTTAACCCTATAATAGGCGAGGAAGACTTACAATTCAATCACTAAAGACAGAAGGTGAGATTAACATCAACCACTAAGATAAATCAAACCTATAGCTCATGTATGAAAAGATTAATGGACAAAGCCAAAACAAGTGAATGAGTGAAGTTACTGATTGTGATTATGAAAATGGAGTCAAAGTATAATTAAGATCAATTCGAATAAGTATTATGAAATGAAGTTTGAAAAAAGGTCAAGGACTTGAGTCCAGGTTTTTAGTTAGAAAACATGAAAATGTTTGCACGACACTTATGTCAAGTTTAAAAGATAAGGTGTGAAAAGGTTCTAAGACGTAATGAATGATGAATGGATGAGGATGGATAGTAAAACTTCTTAGAAGGTTCACTTCTTGAAATCATATAGCAGATGATTCAAGTGTGTCCTTTGGAATGCAAAATAATAATAAACAAACAAAGCAAAGAAAAGTGGATATCGGATGCCAATCAATGGTCTTATACCAATCTCCTAAAACAGAATGGGATATCAGATGCCACTCAATGGTCTTACACTAATCTCCACAGGCAAAGAAATAAAAAGCGGATACCGGATACCAATAAATGGATTTACACCAGTCTCCTAAAACAGAAACGGATATCAGATGCCACTCAATGGACTTACACCAATCTCCACAGAAGAAAACAAAAAATGGGACAGGGAAGTCAACTGCCAATTTGTCTGGACTTAGGTTAACTTCACAGTATGCTCACAGGAAAATCCAATGCCACATCACGGGGACTTATAATGGATCCTCACATACAAGAACAAAAGTAACAACATGATCACAGGAAAGCAGATGCCAACTTACAGGGACTTATAACTGCAACCTCACATACAAATCAAACAGATCAAATTATGATCACAGGACAACAGATGCCAACTTACAGGGACTTACAACTGTATCCTCACATACAAACAGATAACAGAAGATATGAGTGACCAATGAGGTCTTACACTCTATCCTTCCATATCATAGGAGCAATGGCCAAAAGAGATGGACTTACAATTGTCCTCAATGGGTAAACAACAATAACAAAAGTCACACAGACAAATGATATGATCATGCACTAATGGCAATTGATGATGATGATAAATGCATAGCATATAGGCAAGCAAGTGCACATGAAGCAATCAAACAATCAATGAATATCAAACAGCACACTCTATAGCCAAACAATGGGGGCTCACACAAGAGGGTTTGACTTTGAAAGTCCACTGTAATGGGTGAAGGTTGCTCTTAACCTGGCCATTGAGGGGCTCAGGTGAAGCAGATGAATAGGAAATGAGGGGTGTGCCTCATTGCTTCAATCTCATATCAGAGAGAGCATCAAAGAAAGTGTGGGAGTTCAGAAAGTAGGAACTCTCTCCACATTATTGACTCGATTAGATCTTGGGTATTTATCTCATTGCTTCAACCAGGTACTGAGAGCAAAGAGAGGACACACTGAATAGTGGGGGATAGATTGCTTATCCCTACCTTCCACCAATTGCCTTACTTGAAGGACTTTTCCTGCTTAGGACAAATTTAAACACACACAGGCATTGCCTCTTAAGGAGGACTTCAGACAGTTTGCCCGGTCAAATAACAGACCGGGTCTCCAGACTACATGAAGAAGAAAGGTTTATACCTCGAAGCAAATGCTAAAAAGCAAAGCAAGCAAGCAAGTTCAAAGAACTTAGGCAACTAAAGTACCTGAAAAAGTCAAACTCATTAGTAAACAAGTCAACAATCAAAATCAAAAGGAAATAACCCAATAGTCAACCACAGAGGGGACCAATTGTGCAAGGCACAAAGACTCAAGCATATGAGTCACCTACAAAACAAATGTTAGCACATGATAAACAAACCAACTCAACCAAAATTGAAAGGTCTTTGAGGTATTGTAGCTCAACCTGAAACAGATGAACTCAACATAAGCTTAGAAGACCACTAGGACTAGCCTAGGGTCAAAGGTGAAAGAAAAAGTCAAGGCAGCAAGGGAAAGTCAACCCAAACCAAGTCTAAACATTCAAGAAGCATTATCAATTGGATTCATAATTATATCATGCATCATGGTCATTTCATATGCAAAAGGATGCAAAGCATGGCAAGAGAAGCATACAAAAGTCAACTGCAAAGACTTCATTCAAAAGTCAACTCAAACAATCTCAAAAATTATGAAATAAATCACACTCAATCCTAACATCTAACATGGTATACATGTCAAATTTCATGGCATTTGGATGAGAGGAAGGCAGTCAACAAAAATCATGAAGTCAAACCAAATTCAAGTAGGCATGGTGAAAGTCAACAAACATGGGTCAACTTCAAAAAATCATATCAATTTGAAAACAGAAGATAAATGAGTGAGATTAACACCAATGCAAAGCTTGAGATGTCTAGTTATCACATATGGAATTTCATGGTCAAGTGATAAGATTTGAGAATTTCACAAAAGGTTTGGCAAGGCATAGCACAAAAAGTCAACAAATGACCAAGTATGGAAGAAAATTCTCAATCAAATGGAAAACAGCAAGATTAATTCCAAGAAAATTCATACATGAACTAGACATGTGATAGATCATTCATGCAAAATTTCAAGTGATTTGGATAAGAGGAAGCATGTGAACAAAAATTGGGACAATGCATGATCATGGTATAGCACCAAATGTAACACACAACTTCAAAAAATCATAACTATCAATCCACAAATGATAAATGCACAAACTTTATATGGAAATGAAGGTCAATGTGTCTAGTTTCACCACAAATAATTTCAAGCTCATTGGATATGACATGAGTATTTCACAATTGAAATGGCACAATATATCATTTTGGCATACATGTGAAGAAAATAATTACCATAAAAAATCCAACCACTGAAAAATTCATTAAAAATCACAATTAAATGAAGGACACATTCATGATCATGAGGAAAAAATTTCAAGATTTTTGGATGAAATGTGAATGAGAAAATAATTTATGAAGTTGAGTGAAATAATGTAGCAAGCAATGAACAAAAGCATGGCATATGGGGTCAACCAAGTCAACGGATGGCAATTTTGTCATTTGGCAACTCACTAATTGAAACGCACAGCATAAGGCAAAGGTGATGAAATGTTCTGATTGGCCACTAGCCAATAGAACAGTAGCTCGGCCAATCCATTGTTCATGTTTTCTGTTTTAGAAACCCTAGGGTTTTATGCAGCCAAGGCAAACTTCAAACTCATGCTCATGAACAACAACCAACAAACAGCATCAAACATGGCAAGGAAACAAATGTCATCATTAAGCAATATTAACTAACAGCAAACCAACAAAATCATGAGAAAAAAAATTCTGTACAGGGCATAAGTTTGGACAGCAGTATAATTCATTCATCATCATGTTCATTCGACCAAACTATAGCAAAACAAACAACCGCATATAGCAGCATAGCATAGCACAGTAGGTTCATGTGATCAAAAACAAACAACAGCAATCAACAAGAATCTGGAAAAGGATTGAGGTTTATGCGTTTGGTGGCAGCAGTAGGGTATCATCATCATGTAATTATCAAACCAAGTTCATCATCAAATAAGCAACAGCATGCAAAACATTGATCATACAACAAACCAATATTCATGACCAAACACAACAAATACCAACATGTGGATTTTATGAGCAAGGTTCAGGAAGTTTCAAACAGCAGCATTGGCATATTCATCATCCAATGTCCATCACCAAATCAAGCAAAACAAAACAACAGCACATAGCAGCATAACATTTGGCAATGTGTAGCAACAGGATTTATGTATCATTCTACAGTATGACCAATCAGCATAGCAGCAAGCATTTGGCAAATCACATGAGCACGACTCATGCACCAACAGACCAACAGCAGGAAGAAAATACTGGACAGTTGAGGTTTAACAGCATGGCATTGGTATTTTCATACATATGCAATCAACATCCAAGCAAGTCCAAACATTAAACACACAACAGCATGGTATTTTATGAGCAAGTTTGAAGTTTTCCATCAGCAGGGCATATGAAGCAATGGTATTCATCATCATGTAATCATACACAACAGCAAGCAACCAACAGGATATAGCACAAAACATATGGTTTTTTGGGTTCAAGCATAACAGCAGCAGGGTTCAGCATGCACTCGAACAAAAAATATGAACAAAACACATCTAGCATCACCAACCAAGCAGGGCATATGAAACCATCATCATCTAACATCAACCATTCAACACAACAAAGCTTAATCGAACACATTTCTGGACAGGGTAATGTTCAACATGGACAGCATATATTCATCGTCATCTTGCAACTTGAAAATTTGAAAGGTCCAGAAATCCAAATTAAGTAAAACAATAGCATCATCAAGTCATACCCAACATGAATATAGCATCCATTTCCTCTAATTCATCATGGCTAAACCAACTCGAGGGAAAACACATTTGTGCACAAAATGAAAATCAAGATTTAAAACAGCATAGTCCATCATTCAGCGTGACTCAAGTTGCAATGACATGAGGATACAAAGAACTAACAGAAACATATCATGATTTGGTGAAAAAAAGAGATTCAAACATTTACTTGGTTTTGAAGAAATTCAAGATGCAGCTACTATTTGGCCAAGGCAAGCTCGAACAGATGATGATTTGGACTCCAAGTGGTGAATGGTGAAGATGACTTATCTCAAGAGTGCTTAACTTTGCTCCAATCTAGCTCTGCCATTGATGAAAGCTTGAATGGAACAGTGGAGAAAAGGAACTTCCAGCACGATTTTGATGGTGGAAATGAACTCAATATGCTGTCTAGGTGAGGAAAGGATCACAGGCTTCTTGGGTGCTTCGATGATTTGTCCAATTCGAGCCAAAATGCAAAAATGCAAGAGAGAGGAGAATGTGTATTTTCTGTGTGGTAGGCTGCAGAACTAGGGTTGGAAATGCAGAAGAATGCACTTATATTCATCTGTTTAAGCTCACATTATCACATGCTAATCCCAGTTTTAATTTTATGAATCAAAATGCCAATTGCTAATTATGCAAAAGTGAGTAAATGGAGGTGTATGTTTGCCATGAGCTGGGCCTGGACAGGTTGCATACAGACTGTATGTTTGCTGTTTTGTGGCTGCACATGTACTGCTGTACTGGTTTTTACTTTTGTGAAGCTTCTTTTGCCAAATTGCCAAATTTGCATTTTGATTCAAAATGATGGGAAAATGGTGGTATGATGATGGTTTTGGGATTGGAACAAGTCACAAATGTGATATGGAACATTTCCCAATTGACCAAATCAAGAAAAAGTCAAAAACTCAAAAAGTCAAAGTTTGGTCAAACTTTGAATTTAAATGAAAAAGGTCCAAAAATGCCATTTTGAATGGTAAGGTTTTAGGTCATGAAATTTATATTTTTGGAAAGAGGATGAAAAATTTGGTTTGTAGGAAAAAACCCCACCAAATTTGGCCTTATGGTTTGAGAGATATGGCTTGTTGAAGTTCAAAATTTGGTGAAAATGATTTGATCATATCTTGACAACCACACATGGGATTTTGATGTTCTTGGACTTTTTGAAAATGGGAGAACAAGATCTTCAACTTTCATGTTGGGCAAAAATTCATTTGGAGCTTGTATCATGATGTAAGTTTAAGATCAAGAAGTTTCCATTTTTGGCAGTTGAAATTACAGGTCCACTTTCTATTTCTGGAGATTTCTGATTTGACTTGATTTTCTTCCATGATGGGGTTGAACATGACATATGAGGCTAGTACAAGCATGAATGAGCTCTTTCAGATCAATTCCATCCATCAAATTCTTGATTAAATCAACAGTTGACCAAGTTTGACTTTGCTAGGGTTTTGGACTGATTGAACTCCTTCTGATGATTTCAAAACCCTAATTCCTTGAGAACTTGTTTTCAAATAATGTCCCAAGATGTATGAACCTTTGATTAATGATCATGATGCCCAAATTCCACAAGAATGGCCATCATCCATTGCTTTGACTGACTGTCGACCATCTTTGACCTAAATTCTGATGATTGCTTCAACTGCAAGCAACAAGGTTAGACTGACAATATTTTTGTACTTTTTGAATGATAAACATATGAAAGCAAAGATATACAAATGTAGAGTATGCTTGGTGATCAAGAAACAACCCACAAAGCAATCTACCCACTAGAAGGGGAAAGCAAAGGCATGCATTGATCCTTGAGGTTATGATATGAATGATATGGGCCATGAGGGATCTTAGGGCCCAAAATTGGGGTCTTACAGAGACCACCAAGCATGTTTGAATTGTATATTATTGCTTTTCCTATTTGTTTACTAACCAAAAGCACAAAAATATGTCACTAACCCCTTTTGTTTTGTAGCTTAAGTGATCACATGTGTCAATGCTCCTAGGAGGCTCCTAAGCTTTAAGAAGTGGCCATATTAAGATGAAAGCAAGCATGGCAATGGTTCACAAATCTCTAAATCATCATATATGTCTCCCAAGTATCTAAATTTGTCAATTTGATCAAGATAAACAAAAGGGCTTGAGGATTGTTTCCCAAGGAAACCCTAATTCTACTGTGCATCAACTATGCCTTGCTCATGAAAGCAATCTCAACCTATGATCAAATTCAATCAAGGGATGTTCTTTCATTCGTTATTTTTTACATATATGAGCCTATGATAGTATCCTCAATCATTCATTCATCAAGATTTGAAGTTTGGACTTGAGAAGTTGACCAGTCAAGTCATCTAACTAAATTGAAATCCACTGATACCTAACTTTTGATGTGTTTGTCAAATAAAGATGACCCCAAGAGCAACAATGTTCTTAAGAACCATATGAACAACTTTCATCTTCATCAAAAATTCATTTGAAACTTGGAAGGTCATCATTCATTTCAAAACATTATAGGTCATTTTAACTGAAACCCTAATTTTGGGTCAACTTTCTAAGGACCTAACTTCCTCAATCTTTATGATTTTAAGGTGATACCAACTGCATTGAAAAGATTAATATCTCTACTTCAAATGTTATGTTGGACAAAATTTCCTAATCCGAAAATAACCACATGTCATAATACAAAACATTATAGGTCACTTTGGACCAAAGCCATTGAATCTTGAAAAAGTCTAACTTTAAGTGCCCATAACTTTATCATCAAAAATCCAAATAATGCAAAATTTAAGTCCAAATTGATAGTCAGCTGCAAATGCTGCAATGCTCACAACAACCCTATTTTCTCTGGCAAATAGAAAGAATATCTCTCTCTGGGTAGCCACATAAGTACTATCACCCCTACCAAAGAGTGCGAAAGCTAGTACCTTCTGAGCATAGTGAAAGCAGAGGTTCTGAATGCCAAATGCTTTAGCTCCCTTTTGCACATAATCGGTTCGACCCGTGATGGCCAACCAAAAAGTTTTAGCATCAAATCTATCTGGAACGGCTCCGGGGCCATACAGGGGTAAGGGGAGGATCTCACCTAGCTTCTTAACCGTGGTCAATGGTATATAACCTGAAATGCATAGTGCCACCATAGTACATAATGGTACATGTCCATCCCTTCTTCAGCTTAAACTCAATAGTGCTAAAATTTTTTAATGTAATGCACTCAAATGTAGGCGCCTCACAGTGCACAAATTATAGCATGCATAGCACATGAAACATTATATCCAATTCCTCAGACAGACCCAATTGAGGTAGAGTGACAGAGCATAAATACCTCATTGGTGTTATCTTACGCTTGACGTGAGATGAGTAACGCCTCTCATGCTTCGGGTTGTCGAAAATGGTGTCGTGAGATTTTGGATGGCGAATGGTCCTTTCCTGAGGCCTGGACGGCTCAGCCTCTGTTTGCTTTCCCTTAACAATTCGTCTAGGCGGCATAGTTGGTCCCTGCTAAATTTTTTGAGCAAAAATAAAGTATGGAGTTAGGAGAAAAGGTCACCGTGTACTCGTAGAGGACGGAAAATGGAGCAACTTTCATGAAGTGAGTCGGTGATTTAGACGGTTTATGGTGGTAAAGGAATGAGCTTTAATGGTGGAGGTTGTGGAGAAAAATGAAAAATAATGGAGGAAGAAGGAGGGGTAAGTGAGAAAGAGAGAGAAAAGTGAAAAAAAATCTAATTAATAGGATTGAAGATGAGTTAAAGTGGTATTTATTGGTGAAAAATTTGAGTTGGGACCCCACAAAGTGGATTTGAAAATTCAAAAAAATTGCCCCGGGTAAGACCCTAATTTTCACCCTAAGATCCCTCATGGCATCGTATCATTGCTCATTGCATTACCTCAAGGATCATAGCATGTGTGGCTCCTTTACCCCATGGGTTGGGATTTGTGTGAGTTGGTTTGAGACCACCAAGCATGCTTGAATTGTATATTATTGCTTTTCCAATTTGTTTACGAACCAAAAACATAAAAATATGTCACTAACCCCTTTTGTTTTGTAGCTAAAGTGATCACATGTGCCAATGCTCCTAGGAGGCTCCTAAGCTTAATAAAGTGGCCAGATGAAGATGAAAGCATGCATGACAATGGTTCACAAATCTCTAAATCATCATATATGTCTCCCAAGTATCTAAATTTGTCAATTTGATCAAGATAAACAAAAGGGCTTGAGGATTGTTTCCCAAGGAAACCCTAATTCAACTATGCATCAACTATGCGTTGCTCATGAAAGCAACCTCAACCTATGATCAAATTCAATCAAGGGAAGTTCTTTCATTCATTATTTTTGGCATATATGAGCCTATGTGAGTATCCTCAATCATTCATTCATCAAGATTTGAAGTTTGGACTTGAGAAGTTGACCAGTCAAGTCATCTAACTAAATTGAAATCCACTGATACCTAACTTTTGATGTGTTTGTCAAATAAAGATGACCCCAAGAGCAACAATGTTCTTAAGAACCATATGAACAACTTTCATCTTCATCAAAAATTCATTTGAAACTTGTAAGGTCATCATTCATTTCAAAACATTATAGGTCATTTTGACTGAAACCCTAATTTTGGGTCAACTTCCCAAGGACCTAACTTCCTCAATCTTTATGATTTTGAGGTGAGACCAACTGCATTGGAAAGCTTAATATGTCTACTTAAAATGTTATGTTGGACAAAATTTCATAGTCCTAAAATAAACACATGTGATAATATAAAACATTATAGGTCACTTTGGACCAAAGCCATTAAATCTTGAAAAAGTCCAACTTTAAGTGCTCATAACTTTATCATCAAAAATCCAAATAATGCAAAATTTAAGTCCAACTTGATAGTCAGCAGCAATGCTCACAGCAACCCTATTTGCCATGGCAAATAGGAAGAATATCTCTCTCTGGGTAGCCACACAAGTACTATCACCCCTACCAAAGAGTGTGATAGCTAGTACCTTCTAAGCGTAGCGAAAGCAGGGGTTCTGAATGCCAAATGCTTTAGCTCCCTTTTCCACATAATCGGTTCGACCCGGGATGGCCAACCAAAAAGTTTTAGCATGAAATCTATCCGGAACGGCCCCGAGGCCATACAGGGGTAAGAGGAGGATCTCACCTAGCTGCTTAACCGCCAACTCATGGCCAATGTTATATAACCTGAAATGCATAGTGCCACCATAGTACATAATGGTACCTGTCCATCCCTCTTCAGCTTAAACTCAATAGTGCTAAAAAAATTTAATGTAATGCACTCAAATGTAGGCGCCTCACAGTGCTCAAATTATATCATGCCTAACACATGAAACATTTTATCCAATTCCTCAGATAGACCCAATTGAGGTAGAGTGTCAGAGCATAAATACCTCATTGGTGTTATCTTACGCTTGACGTGAGATGAGTAACGCCTCTCATGCTCCGGGTTGTCAAAAATGATGTCGTGAGAATTTGGATGGCGAATGGTCCTTTTCCGAGGCCTGGACGGCTCAGCCTCTGGTTGCTTTCCCTTAGCAATTCGTCTAGGCGGCATAATTGGTCCCTACTAAATTTTTTGAGCAAAAATAAAGTATGGAGTTAGGAGAAAAGGTTACCGTGTACTTGTGGAGGACTGAAAATTGAGCAGCTTTCATGAAGTGAGTCGGTGATTTGGACGGTTTATGGTGGTAAAGGGATGAGCTTTAATGGTGGAGGTTATGGAGAAAAATGAAAAGTAATGGAGGAAGAAGAAGGGTTAAGTGAGAAAGAGAGAGAAAAGTGATAAAAATCTGATTAATAGGATTGATGATGAGTGAAAGTGGTGTTTATTGGTGAAAAATCTAAGTTGGGACCACACAAAGTGGATTTGAAAATTCAAAAAAACTGCCCCGTGTAAGACCCTAATTTTGACCCTAAGATCCCTCATGGCATCATATCATTGCTCATTGCATTGCCTCAAGGATCATAACATGTGTGGCTCCTTTACCCTATGGGTTGGGACTTATGTGAGTTGGTTTGAGACCACCAATCATGTTTGAATTGTATATTATTGCTTTTCCTATTTGTTTACTAACCAAAAGCACAAAAATATGTTACTAACCCCTTTTGTTTTGTAGCTTAAGTGATCACATGTGTCAATGCTCCTAGGAGGCTCCTAAGCTTAATGAAGTGGCGAGATGAAGATGAAAGCAAGCATGGCAATGGTTCACAAATCTCTAAATCATCATATATGTCTCCCAAGTATCTAAATTTGTCAATTTGATCAAGATAAACAAAAGGGCTTGAGGATTGTTTCCCAAGGAAACCCTAATTCAACTGTGCATCAACTATGCCTTGCTCATGATAGCAACCTCAACCTATGATCAAATTCAATCAAGGGAAGTTCTTTCATTCATTATTTTATGCATATATGAGCCTACGTGAGTATCCTTATTCATTCATTCATCAAGATTTGAAGTTTGGACTTGAGAAGTTGACCAGTCAAGTCATCTGACTAAATTGAAATCCACGGATACCTAACTTTTTATGTGTTTGTCAAATGAAGATGACCCCAAGAGAAAATATGTTCTTAAGAACCATATGAACAACTTTCATGTTCATCAAAAATTCATTTGAAACTTGGAAGGTCATCATTAATTTCAAAACATTATAGGTCATTTTAACTGAAACCCTAATTTTGGGTCAACTTCCTATGGACCTAACTTCCTCAATCTTTATGATTTTAAGGTGATACCAACTGCATTGAAAAGATTAATATCTCTACTTCAAATGTTATGTTGGACAAAATTTCCTAATCCGAAAATAACCACATGTCATAATACAAAACATTATAGGTCACTTTGGACCAAAGCCATTGAATCTTGAAAAAGTCCAACTTTAAGTGCCCATAACTTTATCATCAAAAATCCAAATAATGCAAAATTTAAGTCCAAATTGATAGTCAGCTGCAAATGCTGCAATGCTCACAACAACCCTATTTTCTCTGGCAAATAGAAAGAATATCTCTCTCTGGGTAGCCACACAAGTACTATCACCCCTACCAAAGAGTGCGGAAGCTAGTACCTTCTGAGCATAGTGAAAGCAGAGGTTCTGAGTGCCAAAGGCTTTAGCTCCCTTTTGCACATAATCGGTTCGACCCGTGATGGCCAACCAAAAAGTTTTAGCATCAAATCTATCTGGAACGGCCCCGGGGCCATACAGGGGTAAGGGGAGGATCTCACCTAGCTACTTAACCGTGGTCAATGGTATATAACCTGAAATGCATAGTGCCACCATAGTACATAATGGTACATGTCCATCCCTTCTTCAGCTTAATCTCAATAGTGCTAAAAATTTTTAATGTAATGCACTCAAATGTAGGCGCCTCACAGTGCACAAATTATAGCATGCCTAGCACATGAAACATTATATCCAATTCCTCAGACAGACCCAATTGAGGTAGAGTGACAGAGCATAAATACCTCATTGGTGTTATCTTACGCTTGACGTGAGATGAGTAACGGCTCTCATGCTTCGGGTTGTCGAAAATAATGTCGTGAGATTTTGGATGGCGAATGGTCCTTTCCCGAGGCCTGGACGACTCAGCCTCTGTTTGCTTTCCCTTAACAATTCGTCTAGGCGGCATAGTTGGTCCCTGCTAAATTTTTTGAGCAAAAATAAAGTATGGAGTTAGGAGAAAAGGTCACCGTGTACTTGTAGAGGACGGAAAATGGAGCAGCTTTAATGAAGTGAGTCGGTGATTTAGACGGTTTATGGTGGTAAAGGAATGAGCTTTAATGGTGGAGGTTGTGGAGAAAAATGAAAAGTAATGGAGGAAGAAGGAGGGTTAAGTGAGAAAGAGAGAGAAAAGTGAAAAAAAATCTGATTAATAGGATTGATGATGAGTTAAAGTGGTATTTATTGGTGAAAAATCTGAGTTGGGACCCCACAAAGTGGATTTGAAAATTCAAAAAAATTGCCCCGGGTAAGACCCTAATTTTGACCCTAAGATCCCTCATGGCATCATATCATTGCTCATTGCATTGCCTCAAGGATCATAGCATGTGTGGCTCCTTTACCCTATGGGTTGGGACTTGTGTGAGTTGGTTTGAGACCACCAAGCATGTTTGAATTGTATATTATTGCTTTTCCTATTTGTTTACTAACCAAAAGCACAAAAATATGTCAATAACCCCTTTTGTTTTGTAGCTTAAGTGATCACATGTGTCAATGCTCCTAGGAGGCTCCTAAGCTTAATGAAGTGGCCAGATGAAGATGAAAGCAAGCATGACAATGGTTCACAGATCTCTAAATCATCATATATGTCTCCCAAGTATCTAAATTTGTCAATTTGATCAAGATAAACAAAAGGGCTTGAGGATTGTTTCCCAAGGAAACCCTAATTCTACTGTGCATCAACTATGCCTTGCTCATGAAAGCAACCTCAACCTATGATCAAATTCAATCAAAGGAAGTTCTTTCATTCATTATTTTATGCATATATGAGCCTATGTGAGTATCCTTATTCATTCATTCATCAAGATTTGAAGTTTGGACTTGAGAAGTTGACCAGTCAAGTCATCTGACTAAATTAAAATCCACTGATACCTAACTTTTTATGTGTTTGTCAAATGAAGATGACCCGAAGAGAAAATATGTTCTTAAGAACCATATGAACAACTTTCATGTTCATCAAAAATTCATTTGAAACTTGGAAGGTCATCATTCATTTCAAAACATTATAGGTCATTTTAACTGAAACCCTAATTTTGGGTCAACTTTCTAAGGACCTAACTTCCTCAATCTTTATGATTTTAAGGTGATACCAACTGCATTGAAAAGATTAATATCTCTACTTCAAATGTTATGTTGGACAAAATTTCCTAATCCGAAAATAACCACATGTCATAATACAAAACATTATAGGTCACTTTGGACCAAAGCCATTGAATCTTGAAAAAGTCCAACTTTAAGTGCCCATAACTTTATCATCAAAAATCCAAATAATGCAAAATTTAAGTCCAAATTGATAGTCAGCTGCAAATGCTGCAATGCTCACAACAACCCTATTTTCTCTGGCAAATAGAAAGAATATCTCTCTCTGGGTAGCCACACAAGTACTATCACCCCTACCAAAGAGTGCGGAAGCTAGTACCTTCTGAGCATAGTGAAAGCAGAGGTTCTGAGTGCCAAAGGCTTTAGCTCCCTTTTGCACATAATCGGTTCGACCCGTGATGGCCAACCAAAAAGTTTTAGCATCAAATCTATCTGGAACGGCCCCGGGGCCATACAGGGGTAAGGGGAGGATCTCACCTAGCTACTTAACCGTGGTCAATGGTATATAACCTGAAATGCATAGTGCCACCATAGTACATAATGGTACATGTCCATCCCTTCTTCAGCTTAATCTCAATAGTGCTAAAAATTTTTAATGTAATGCACTCAAATGTAGGCGCCTCACAGTGCACAAATTATAGCATGCCTAGCACATGAAACATTATATCCAATTCCTCAGACAGACCCAATTGAGGTAGAGTGACAGAGCATAAATACCTCATTGGTGTTATCTTACGCTTGACGTGAGATGAGTAACGGCTCTCATGCTTCGGGTTGTCGAAAATAATGTCGTGAGATTTTGGATGGCGAATGGTCCTTTCCCGAGGCCTGGACGACTCAGCCTCTGTTTGCTTTCCCTTAACAATTCGTCTAGGCGGCATAGTTGGTCCCTGCTAAATTTTTTGAGCAAAAATAAAGTATGGAGTTAGGAGAAAAGGTCACCGTGTACTTGTAGAGGACGGAAAATTGAGCAGCTTTAATGAAGTGAGTCGGTGATTTAGACGGTTTATGGTGGTAAAGGAATGAGCTTTAATGGTGGAGGTTGTGGAGAAAAATGAAAAGTAATGGAGGAAGAAGGAGGGTTAAGTGAGAAAGAGAGAGAAAAGTGAAAAAAAATCTGATTAATAGGATTGATGATGAGTTAAAGTGGTATTTATTGGTGAAAAATCTGAGTTGGGACCCCACAAAGTGGATTTGAAAATTCAAAAAAATTGCCCCGGGTAAGACCCTAATTTTGACCCTAAGATCCCTCATGGCATCATATCATTGCTCATTGCATTGCCTCAAGGATCATAGCATGTGTGGCTCCTTTACCCTATGGGTTGGGACTTGTGTGAGTTGGTTTGAGACCACCAAGCATGTTTGAATTGTATATTATTGCTTTTCCTATTTGTTTACTAACCAAAAGCACAAAAATATGTCAATAACCCCTTTTGTTTTGTAGCTTAAGTGATCACATGTGTCAATGCTCCTAGGAGGCTCCTAAGCTTAATGAAGTGGCCAGATGAAGATGAAAGCAAGCATGACAATGGTTCACAGATCTCTAAATCATCATATATGTCTCCCAAGTATCTAAATTTGTCAATTTGATCAAGATAAACAAAAGGGCTTGAGGATTGTTTCCCAAGGAAACCCTAATTCTACTGTGCATCAACTATGCCTTGCTCATGAAAGCAACCTCAACCTATGATCAAATTCAATCAAAGGAAGTTCTTTCATTCATTATTTTATGCATATATGAGCCTATGTGAGTATCCTTATTCATTCATTCATCAAGATTTGAAGTTTGGACTTGAGAAGTTGACCAGTCAAGTCATCTGACTAAATTAAAATCCACTGATACCTAACTTTTTATGTGTTTGTCAAATGAAGATGACCCGAAGAGAAAATATGTTCTTAAGAACCATATGAACAACTTTCATGTTCATCAAAAATTCATTTGAAACTTGGAAGGTCATCATTCATTTCAAAACATTATAGGTCATTTTAACTGAAACCCTAATTTTGGGTCAACTTTCTAAGGACCTAACTTCCTCAATCTTTATGATTTTAAGGTGATACCAACTGCATTGAAAAGATTAATATCTCTACTTCAAATGTTATGTTGGACAAAATTTCCTAATCCGAAAATAGCCACATGTCATAATACAAAACATTATAGGTCACTTTGGACCAAAGCCATTGAATCTTGAAAAAGTCCAACTTTAAGTGCCCATAACTTTATCATCAAAAATCCAAATAATGCAAAATTTAAGTCCAAATTGATAGTCAGCTGCAAATGCTGCAATGCTCACAACAACCCTATTTTCTCTGGCAAATAGAAAGAATATCTCTCTCTGGGTAGCCACACAAGTACTATCACCCCTACCAAAGAGTGCGAAAGCTAGTACCTTCTGAGCATAGTGAAAGCAGAGGTTCTGAATGCCAAATGCTTTAGCTCCCTTTTGCACATAATCGGTTCGACCCGTGATGGCCAACCAAAAAGTTTTAGCATCAAATCTATCTGGAACGGCCCCGGGGCCATACAGGGGTAAGGGGAGGATCTCACCTAGCTTCTTAACCGTGGTCAATGGTATATAACCTGAAATGCATAGTGCCACCATAGTACATAATGGTACATGTCCATCCCTTCTTCAGCTTAAACTCAATAGTGCTAAAATTTTTTAATGTAATGCACTCAAATGTAGGCGCCTTACAGTGCACAAATTATAGCATGCATAGCACATGAAACATTATATCCAATTCCTCAGACAGACCCAATTGAGGTAGAGTGACAGAGCATAAATACCTCATTGGTGTTATCTTACGCTTGACGTGAGATGAGTAACGCCTCTCATGCTTCGGGTTGTCGAAAATGGTGTCGTGAGATTTTGGATGGCGAATGGTCCTTTCCTGAGGCCTGGACGGCTCAGCCTCTGTTTGCTTTCCCTTAACAATTCGTCTAGGCGGCATAGTTGGTCCCTGCTAAATTTTTTGAGCAAAAATAAAGTATGGAGTTAGGAGAAAAGGTCACCGTGTACTTGTAGAGGACGGAAAATGGAGCAACTTTCATGAAGTGAGTCGGTGATTTAGACGGTTTATGGTGGTAAAGGAATGAGCTTTAATGGTGGAGGTTATGGAGAAAAATGAAAAGTAATGGAGGAAGAAGGAGGGGTAAGTGAGAAAGAGAGAGAAAAGTGAAAAAAAAATCTGATTAATAGGATTGATGATGAGTTAAAGTGGTATTTATTGGTGAAAAATTTGAGTTGGGACCCCACAAAGTGGATTTGAAAATTCAAAAAAATTGCCCCGGGTAAGACCCTAATTTTGACCCTAAGATCCCTCATGGCATCGTATCATTGCTCATTGCATTACCTCAAGGATCATAGCATGTGTGGCTCCTTTACCCCATGGGTTGGGATTTGTGTGAGTTGGTTTGAGACCACCAAGCATGCTTGAATTGTATATTATTGCTTTTCCTATTTGTTTACGAACCAAAAGCATAAAAATATGTCACTAACCCCTTTTGTTTTGTAGCTAAAGTGATCACATGTGCCAATGCTCCTAGGAGGCTCCTAAGCTTAATAAAGTGGCCAGATGAAGATGAAAGCATGCATGACAATGGTTCACAAATCTCTAAATCATCATATATGTCTCCCAAGTATCTAAATTTGTCAATTTGATCAAGATAAACAAAAGGGCTTGAGGATTGTTTCCCAAGGAAACCCTAATTCAACTATGCATCAACTATGCCTTGCTCATGAAAGCAATCTCAACCTATGATCAAATTCAATCAAGGGATGTTCTTTCATTCGTTATTTTTTACATATATGAGCCTATGATAGTATCCTCAATCATTCATTCATCAAGATTTGAAGTTTGGACTTGAGAAGTTGACCAGTCAAGTCATCTAACTAAATTGAAATCCACTGATACCTAACTTTTGATGTGTTTGTCAAATAAAGATGACCCCAAGAGCAACAATGTTCTTAAGAACCATATGAACAACTTTCATCTTCATCAAAAATTCATTTGAAACTTGTAAGGTCATCATTCATTTCAAAACATTATAGGTCATTTTGACTGAAACCCTAATTTTGGGTCAACTTCCCAAGGACCTAACTTCCTCAATCTTTATGATTTTGAGGTGAGACCAACTGCATTGGAAAGCTTAATATGTCTACTTAAAATGTTATGTTGGACAAAATTTCATAGTCCTAAAATAAACACGTGATAATATAAAACATTATAGGTCACTTTGGACCAAAGCCATTGAATCTTGAAAAAGTCCAACTTTAAGTGCTCATAACTTTATCATCAAAAATCCAAATAATGCAAAATTTAAGTCCAACTTGATAGTCAGCTGCAATGCTCACAGCAACCCTATTTGCCATGGCAAATAGGAAGAATATCTCTCTCTGGGTAGCCACACAAGTACTATCACCCCTACCAAAGAGTGTGATAGCTAGTACCTTCTGAGCGTAGCGAAAGCAAGGGTTCTGAATGCCAAATGCTTTAGCTCCCTTTTCCACATAATCGGTTCGACCCGTGATGGCCAACCAAAAAGTTTTAGCATGAAATCAATCCGGAACGGCCCCGAGGCCATACAGGGGTAAGAGGAGGATCTCACCTAGCTGCTTAACCGCCAACTCATGGCCAATGTTATATAACCTGAAATGCATAGTGCCACCATAGTACATAATGGTACCTGTCCATCCCTCTTCAGCTTAAACTCAATAGTGCTAAAAAAATTTAATGTAATGCACTCAAATGTAGGCGCCTCACAGTGCACAAATTATATCATGCCTAACACATGAAACATTTTATCCAATTCCTCAGATAGACCCAATTGAGGTAGAGTGTCAGAGCATAAATACCTCATTGGTGTTATCTTACGCTTGACGTGAGATGAGTAACGCCTCTCATGCTCCGGGTTGTCAAAAATGATGTCGTGAGAATTTGGATGGCGAATGGTCCTTTTCCAAGGCCTGGACGGCTCAGCCTCTGGTTGCATTCCCTTAGCAATTCGTCTAGGCGGCATAGTTGGTCCCTACTAAATTTTTTGAGCAAAAATAAAGTATGGGTTAGGAGAAAAGGTTACCGTGTACTTGTGGAGGACTGAAAATTGAGCAGCTTTCATGAAGTGAGTCGGTGATTTGGACGGTTTATGGTGGTAAAGGGATGAGCTTTAATGGTGGAGGTTATGGAGAAAAATGAAAAGAAATGGAGGAAGAAGAAGGGTTAAGTGAGAAAGAGAGAGAAAAGTGATAAAAATCTGATTAATAGGACTGATGATGAGTGAAAGTGGTGTTTATTGGTGAAAAATCTAAGTTGGGACCACACAAAGTGGATTTGAAAATTCAAAAAAACTGCCCCGTGTAAGACCCTAATTTTGACCCTAAGATCCCTCATGGCATCATATCATTGCTCATTGCATTGCCTCAAGGATCATAACATGTGTGGCTCCTTTACCCTATGGGTTGGGACTTGTGTGAGTTGGTTTGAGACCACCAAGCATGTTTGAATTGTATATTATTGCTTTTCCTATTTGTTTACTAACCAAAAGCACAAAAATATGTCACTAACCCCTTTTGTTTTGTAGCTTAAGTGATCACATGTGTCAATGCTCCTAGGAGGCTCCTAAGCTGAATGAAGTGGCCAGATGAAGATGAAAGCAAGCATGACAATGGTTCACAGATCTCTAAATCATCATATATGTCTCCCAAGTATCTAAATTTGTCGATTTGATCAAGATAAACAAAAGGGCTT
The DNA here is from genome assembly GCF_024323335.1 of Lathyrus oleraceus. Lineage (NCBI taxonomy): Eukaryota > Viridiplantae > Streptophyta > Magnoliopsida > Fabales > Fabaceae > Lathyrus > Lathyrus oleraceus. Next base: position 19,709,198 of record NC_066579.1, read on the forward strand.
GAGGATTGTTTCCCAAGGAAACCCTAATTCTACTGTGCATCAACTATGCCTTGCTCATGAAAGCAACCTCAACCTATGATCAAACTCAATCAAGGGAAGTTCTTTCATTCATTATTTTATGCATATATGAGCCTATGTGAGTATCCTTATTCATTCATTCATCAAGATTTGAAGTTTGGACTTAGAAGTTGACCAGTCAAGTCATCTGACTAAATTGAAATCCACTGATACCTAACTTTTTATGTGTTTGTCAAATGAAGATGACCCGAAGAGAAAATATGTTCTTAAGAACCATATGAACAACTTTCATGTTCATCAAAAATTCATTTGAAACTTGGAAGGTCATCATTCATTTCAAAACATTATAGGTCATTTTAACTGAAACCCTAATTTTGGGTCAACTTTCTAAGGACCTAACTTCCTCAATCTTTATGATTTTAAGGTGATACCAACTGCATTGAAAAGATTAATATCTCTACTTCAAATGTTATGTTGGACAAAATTTCCTAATCCGAAAATAACCACATGTCATAATACAAAACATTATAGGTCACTTTGGACCAAAGCCATTGAATCTTGAAAAAGTCCAACTTTAAGTGCCCATAACTTTATCATCAAAAATCCAAATAATGCAAAATTTAAGTCCAAATTGATAGTCAGCTGCAAATGCTGCAATGCTCACAACAACCCTATTTTCTCTGGCAAATAGAAAGAATATCTCTCTCTGGGTAGCCACATAAGTACTATCACCCCTACCAAAGAGTGCGAAAGCTAGTACCTTCTGAGCATAGTGAAAGCAGAGGTTCTGAATGCCAAATGCTTTAGCTCCCTTTTGCACATAATCGGTTCGACCCGTGATGGCCAACCAAAAAGTTTTAGCATCAAATCTATCTGGAACGGCTCCGGGGCCATACAAGGGTAAGGGGAGGATCTCACCTAGCTTCTTAACCGTGGTCAATGGTATATAACCTGAAATGCATAGTGCCACCATAGTACATAATGGTACATGTCCATCCCTTCTTCAGCTTAAACTCAATAGTGCTAAAATTTTTTAATGTAATGCACTCAAATGTAGGCGCCTCACAGTGCACAAATTATAGCATGCATAACACATGAAACATTATATCCAATTCCTCAGACAGACCCAATTGAGGTAGAGTGACAGAGCATAAATACCTCATTGGTGTTATCTTACGCTTGACGTGAGATGAGTAACGCCTCTCATGCTTCGGGTTGTCGAAAATGGTGTCGTGAGATTTTGGATGGCGAATGGTCCTTTCCTGAGGCCTGGACGGCTCAGCCTCTGTTTGCTTTCCCTTAACAATTCGTCTAGGCGGCATAGTTGGTCCCTGCTAAATTTTTTGAGCAAAAATAAAGTATGGAGTTAGGAGAAAAGGTCACCGTGTACTTGTAGAGGACGGAAAATGGAGCAACTTTCATGAAGTGAGTCGGTGATTTAGACGGTTTATGGTGGTAAAGGAATGAGCTTTAATGGTGGAGGTTGTGGAGAAAAATGAAAAGTAATGGAGGAAGAAGGAGGGGTAAGTGAGAAAGAGAGAGAAAAGTGAAAAAAAATCTAATTAATAGGATTGAAGATGAGTTAAAGTGGTATTTATTGGTGAAAAATTTGAGTTGGGACCCCACAAAGTGGATTTGAAAATTCAAAAAAATTGCCCCGGGTAAGACCCTAATTTTGACCCTAAGATCCCTCATGGCATCGTATCATTGCTCATTGCATTACCTCAAGGATCATAGCATGTGTGGCTCCTTTACCCCATGGGTTGGGATTTGTGTGAGTTGGTTTGAGACCACCAAGCATGCTTGAATTGTATATTATTGCTTTTCCAATTTGTTTACGAACCAAAAACATAAAAATATGTCACTAACCCCTTTTGTTTTGTAGCTAAAGTGATCACATGTGCCAATGCTCCTAGGAGGCTCCTAAGCTTAATAAAGTGGCCAGATGAAGATGAAAGCATGCATGACAATGGTTCACAAATCTCTAAATCATCATATATGTCTCCCAAGTATCTAAATTTGTCAATTTGATCAAGATAAACAAAAGGGCTTGAGGATTGTTTCCCAAGGAAACCCTAATTCAACTATGCATCAACTATGCGTTGCTCATGAAAGCAACCTCAACCTATGATCAAATTCAATCAAGGGAAGTTCTTTCATTCATTATTTTTGGCATATATGAGCCTATGTGAGTATCCTCAATCATTCATTCATCAAGATTTGAAGTTTGGACTTGAGAAGTTGACCAGTCAAGTCATCTAACTAAATTGAAATCCACTGATACCTAACTTTTGATGTGTTTGTCAAATAAAGATGACCCCAAGAGCAACAATGTTCTTAAGAACCATATGAACAACTTTCATCTTCATCAAAAATTCATTTGAAACTTGTAAGGTCATCATTCATTTCAAAACATTATAGGTCATTTTGACTGAAACCCTAATTTTGGGTCAACTTCCCAAGGACCTAACTTCCTCAATCTTTATGATTTTGAGGTGAGACCAACTGCATTGGAAAGCTTAATATGTCTACTTAAAATGTTATGTTGGACAAAATTTCATAGTCCTAAAATAAACACATGTGATAATATAAAACATTATAGGTCACTTTGGACCAAAGCCATTAAATCTTGAAAAAGTCCAACTTTAAGTGCTCATAACTTTATCATCAAAAATCCAAATAATGCAAAATTTAAGTCCAACTTGATAGTCAGCAGCAATGCTCACAGCAACCCTATTTGCCATGGCAAATAGGAAGAATATCTCTCTCTGGGTAGCCACACAAGTACTATCACCCCTACCAAAGAGTGTGATAGCTAGTACCTTCTAAGCGTAGCGAAAGCAGGGGTTCTGAATGCCAAATGCTTTAGCTCCCTTTTCCACATAATCGGTTCGACCCGTGATGGCCAACCAAAAAGTTTTAGCATGAAATCTATCCGGAACGGCCCCGAGGCCATACAGGGGTAAGAGGAGGATCTCACCTAGCTGCTTAACCGCCAACTCATGGCCAATGTTATATAACCTGAAATGCATAGTGCCACCATAGTACATAATGGTACCTGTCCATCCCTCTTCAGCTTAAACTCAATAGTGCTAAAAAAATTTAATGTAATGCACTCAAATGTAGGCGCCTCACAGTGCATAAATTATATCATGCCTAACACATGAAACATTTTATCCAATTCCTCAGATAGACCCAATTGAGGTAGAGTGTCAGAGCATAAATACCTCATTGGTGTTATCTTACGCTTGACGTGAGATGAGTAACGCCTCTCATGCTCCGGGTTGTCAAAAATGATGTCGTGAGAATTTGGATGGCGAATGGTCCTTTTCCGAGGCCTGGACGGCTCAGCCTCTGGTTGCTTTCCCTTAGCAATTCGTCTAGGCGGCATAATTGGTCCCTACTAAATTTTTTGAGCAAAAATAAAGTATGGAGTTAGGAGAAAAGGTTACCGTGTACTTGTGGAGGACTGAAAATTGAGCAGCTTTCATGAAGTGAGTCGGTGATTTGGACGGTTTATGGTGGTAAAGGGATGAGCTTTAATGGTGGAGGTTATGGAGAAAAATGAAAAGTAATGGAGGAAGAAGAAGGGTTATATGAGAAAGAGAGAGAAAAGTGATAAAAATCTGATTAATAGGATTGATGATGAGTGAAAGTGGTGTTTATTGGTGAAAAATCTAAGTTGGGACCACACAAAGTGGATTTGAAAATTCAAAAAAACTGCCCCGTGTAAGACCCTAATTTTGACCCTAAGATCCCTCATGGCATCATATCATTGCTCATTGCATTGCCTCAAGGATCATAACATGTGTGGCTCCTTTACCCTATGGGTTGGGACTTATGTGAGTTGGTTTGAGACCACCAATCATGTTTGAATTGTATATTATTGCTTTTCCTATTTGTTTACTAACCAAAAGCACAAAAATATGTTACTAACCCCTTTTGTTTTGTAGCTTAAGTGATCACATGTGTCAATGCTCCTAGGAGGCTCCTAAGCTTAATGAAGTGGCTAGATGAAGATGAAAGCAAGCATGGCAATGGTTCACAAATCTCTAAATCATCATATATGTCTCCCAAGTATCTAAATTTGTCAATTTGATCAAGATAAACAAAAGGGCTTGAGGATTGTTTCCCAAGGAAACCCTAATTCAACTGTGCATCAACTATGCCTTGCTCATGATAGCAACCTCAACCTATGATCAAATTCAATCAAGGGAAGTTCTTTCATTCATTATTTTATGCATATATGAGCCTACGTGAGTATCCTTATTCATTCATTCATCAAGATTTGAAGTTTGGACTTGAGAAGTTGACCAGTCAAGTCATCTGACTAAATTGAAATCCACGGATACCTTACTTTTTATGTGTTTGTCAAATGAAGATGACCCCAAGAGAAAATATGTTCTTAAGAACCATATGAACAACTTTCATGTTCATCAAAAATTCATTTGAAACTTGGAAGGTCATCATTAATTTCAAAACATTATAGGTCATTTTAACTGAAACCCTAATTTTGGGTCAACTTCCTACGGACCTAACTTCCTCAATCTTTATGATTTTAAGGTGATACCAACTGCATTGAAAAGATTAATATCTCTACTTCAAATGTTATGTTGGACAAAATTTCCTAATCCAAAAATAACCACATGTCATAATACAAAACATTATAGGTCATTTTGGACCAAAGCCATTGAATCTTGAAAAAGTCCAACTTTAAGTGCCCATAACTTTATCATCAAAAATCCAAATAATGCAAAATTTAAGTCCAAATTGATAGTCAGCTGCAAATGCTGCAATGCTCACAACAACCCTATTTTCTCTGGCAAATAGAAAGAATATCTCTCTCTGGGTAGCCACACAAGTACTATCACCCCTACCAAAGAGTGCGAAAGCTAGTACCTTCTGAGCATAGTGAAAGCAGAGGTTCTGAATGCCAAAGGCTTTAGCTCCCTTTTGCACATAATCGGTTCGACCCGTGATGGCCAACCAAAAAGTTTTAGCATCAAATCTATCTGGAACGGCCCCGGGGCCATACAGGGGTAAGGGGAGGATCTCACCTAGCTACTTAACCGTGGTCAATGGTATATAACCTGAAATGCATAGTGCCACCATAGTACATAATGGTACATGTCCATCCCTTCTTCAGCTTAATCTCAATAGTGCTAAAAATTTTTAATGTAATGCACTCAAATGTAGGCGCCTCACAGTGCACAAATTATAGCATGCCTAGCACATGAAACATTATATCCAATTCCTCAGACAGACCCAATTGAGGTAGAGTGACAGAGCATAAATACCTCATTGGTGTTATCTTACGCTTGACGTGAGATGAGTAACGGCTCTCATGCTTCGGGTTGTCGAAAATAATGTCGTGAGATTTTGGATGGCGAATGGTCCTTTCCCGAGGCCTGGACGGCTCAGCCTCTGTTTGCTTTCCCTTAACAATTCGTCTAGGCGGCATAGTTGGTCCCTGCTAAATTTTTTGAGCAAAAATAAAGTATGGAGTTAGGAGAAAAGGTCACCGTGTACTTGTAGAGGACGGAAAATGGAGCAGCTTTAATGAAGTGAGTCGGTGATTTAGACGGTTTATGGTGGTAAAGGAATGAGCTTTAATGGTGGAGGTTGTGGAGAAAAATGAAAAGTAATGGAGGAAGAAGGAGGGTTAAGTGAGAAAGAGAGAGAAAAGTGAAAAAAAATCTGATTAATAGGATTGATGATGAGTTAAAGTGGTATTTATTGGTGAAAAATCTGAGTTGGGACCCCACAAAGTGGATTTGAAAATTCAAAAAAATTGCCCCGGGTAAGACCCTAATTTTGACCCTAAGATCCCTCATGGCATCATATCATTGCTCATTGCATTGCCTCAAGGATCATAGCATGTGTGGCTCCTTTACCCTATGGGTTGGGACTTGTGTGAGTTGGTTTGAGACCACCAAGCATGTTTGAATTGTATATTATTGCTTTTCCTATTTGTTTACTAACCAAAAGCACAAAAATATGTCAATAACCCCTTTTGTTTTGTAGCTTAAGTGATCACATGTGTCAATGCTCCTAGGAGGCTCCTAAGCTTAATGAAGTGGCCAGATGAAGATGAAAGCAAGCATGACAATGGTTCACAGATCTCTAAATCATCATATATGTCTCCCAAGTATCTAAATTTGTCAATTTGATCAAGATAAACAAAAGGGCTTGAGGATTGTTTCCCAAGGAAACCCTAATTCTACTGTGCATCAACTATGCCTTGCTCATGAAAGCAACCTCAACCTATGATCAAATTCAATCAAAGGAAGTTCTTTCATTCATTATTTTATGCATATATGAGCCTATGTGAGTATCCTTATTCATTCATTCATCAAGATTTGAAGTTTGGACTTGAGAAGTTGACCAGTCAAGTCATCTGACTAAATTAAAATCCACTGATACCTAACTTTTTATGTGTTTGTCAAATGAAGATGACCCGAAGAGAAAATATGTTCTTAAGAACCATATGAACAACTTTCATGTTCATCAAAAATTCATTTGAAACTTGGAAGGTCATCATTCATTTCAAAACATTATAGGTCATTTTAACTGAAACCCTAATTTTGGGTCAACTTTCTAAGGACCTAACTTCCTCAATCTTTATGATTTTAAGGTGATACCAACTGCATTGAAAAGATTAATATCTCTACTTCAAATGTTATGTTGGACAAAATTTCCTAATCCGAAAATAGCCACATGTCATAATACAAAACATTATAGGTCACTTTGGACCAAAGCCATTGAATCTTGAAAAAGTCCAACTTTAAGTGCCCATAACTTTATCATCAAAAATCCAAATAATGCAAAATTTAAGTCCAAATTGATAGTCAGCTGCAAATGCTGCAATGCTCACAACAACCCTATTTTCTCTGGCAAATAGAAAGAATATCTCTCTCTGGGTAGCCACACAAGTACTATCACCCCTACCAAAGAGTGCGAAAGCTAGTACCTTCTGAGCATAGTGAAAGCAGAGGTTCTGAATGCCAAATGCTTTAGCTCCCTTTTGCACATAATCGGTTCGACCCGTGATGGCCAACCAAAAAGTTTTAGCATCAAATCTATCTGGAACGGCCCCGGGGCCATACAGGGGTAAGGGGAGGATCTCACCTAGCTTCTTAACCGTGGTCAATGGTATATAACCTGAAATGCATAGTGCCACCATAGTACATAATGGTACATGTCCATCCCTTCTTCAGCTTAAACTCAATAGTGCTAAAATTTTTTAATGTAATGCACTCAAATGTAGGCGCCTTACAGTGCACAAATTATAGCATGCATAGCACATGAAACATTATATCCAATTCCTCAGACAGACCCAATTGAGGTAGAGTGACAGAGCATAAATACCTCATTGGTGTTATCTTACGCTTGACGTGAGATGAGTAACGCCTCTCATGCTTCGGGTTGTCGAAAATGGTGTCGTGAGATTTTGGATGGCGAATGGTCCTTTCCTGAGGCCTGGACGGCTCAGCCTCTGTTTGCTTTCCCTTAACAATTCGTCTAGGCGGCATAGTTGGTCCCTGCTAAATTTTTTGAGCAAAAATAAAGTATGGAGTTAGGAGAAAAGGTCACCGTGTACTTGTAGAGGACGGAAAATGGAGCAACTTTCATGAAGTGAGTCGGTGATTTAGACGGTTTATGGTGGTAAAGGAATGAGCTTTAATGGTGGAGGTTATGGAGAAAAATGAAAAGTAATGGAGGAAGAAGGAGGGGTAAGTGAGAAAGAGAGAGAAAAGTGAAAAAAAAATCTGATTAATAGGATTGATGATGAGTTAAAGTGGTATTTATTGGTGAAAAATTTGAGTTGGGACCCCACAAAGTGGATTTGAAAATTCAAAAAAATTGCCCCGGGTAAGACCCTAATTTTGACCCTAAGATCCCTCATGGCATCGTATCATTGCTCATTGCATTACCTCAAGGATCATAGCATGTGTGGCTCCTTTACCCCATGGGTTGGGATTTGTGTGAGTTGGTTTGAGACCACCAAGCATGCTTGAATTGTATATTATTGCTTTTCCTATTTGTTTACGAACCAAAAGCATAAAAATATGTCACTAACCCCTTTTGTTTTGTAGCTAAAGTGATCACATGTGCCAATGCTCCTAGGAGGCTCCTAAGCTTAATAAAGTGGCCAGATGAAGATGAAAGCATGCATGACAATGGTTCACAAATCTCTAAATCATCATATATGTCTCCCAAGTATCTAAATTTGTCAATTTGATCAAGATAAACAAAAGGGCTTGAGGATTGTTTCCCAAGGAAACCCTAATTCAACTATGCATCAACTATGCCTTGCTCATGAAAGCAATCTCAACCTATGATCAAATTCAATCAAGGGATGTTCTTTCATTCGTTATTTTTTACATATATGAGCCTATGATAGTATCCTCAATCATTCATTCATCAAGATTTGAAGTTTGGACTTGAGAAGTTGACCAGTCAAGTCATCTAACTAAATTGAAATCCACTGATACCTAACTTTTGATGTGTTTGTCAAATAAAGATGACCCCAAGAGCAACAATGTTCTTAAGAACCATATGAACAACTTTCATCTTCATCAAAAATTCATTTGAAACTTGTAAGGTCATCATTCATTTCAAAACATTATAGGTCATTTTGACTGAAACCCTAATTTTGGGTCAACTTCCCAAGGACCTAACTTCCTCAATCTTTATGATTTTGAGGTGAGACCAACTGCATTGGAAAGCTTAATATGTCTACTTAAAATGTTATGTTGGACAAAATTTCATAGTCCTAAAATAAACACATGTGATAATATAAAACATTATAGGTCACTTTGGACCAAAGCCATTGAATCTTGAAAAAGTCCAACTTTAAGTGCTCATAACTTTATCATCAAAAATCCAAATAATGCAAAATTTAAGTCCAACTTGATAGTCAGCTGCAATGCTCACAGCAACCCTATTTGCCATGGCAAATAGGAAGAATATCTCTCTCTGGGTAGCCACACAAGTACTATCACCCCTACCAAAGAGTGTGATAGCTAGTACCTTCTGAGCGTAGCGAAAGCAAGGGTTCTGAATGCCAAATGCTTTAGCTCCCTTTTCCACATAATCGGTTCGACCCGTGATGGCCAACCAAAAAGTTTTAGCATGAAATCAATCCGGAACGGCCCCGAGGCCATACAGGGGTAAGAGGAGGATCTCACCTAGCTGCTTAACCGCCAACTCATGGCCAATGTTATATAACCTGAAATGCATAGTGCCACCATAGTACATAATGGTACCTGTCCATCCCTCTTCAGCTTAAACTCAATAGTGCTAAAAAAATTAATGTAATGCACTCAAATGTAGGCGCCTCACAGTGCACAAATTATATCATGCCTAACACATGAAACATTTTATCCAATTCCTCAGATAGACCCAATTGAGGTAGAGTGTCAGAGCATAAATACCTCATTGGTGTTATCTTACGCTTGACGTGAGATGAGTAACGCCTCTCATGCTCCGGGTTGTCAAAAATGATGTCGTGAGAATTTGGATGGCGAATGGTCCTTTTCCAAGGCCTGGACGGCTCAGCCTCTGGTTGCATTCCCTTAGCAATTCGTCTAGGTGGCATAGTTGGTCCCTACTAAATTTTTTGAGCAAAAATAAAGTATGGGTTAGGAGAAAAGGTTACCGTGTAATTGTGGAGGACTGAAAATTGAGCAGCTTTCATGAAGTGAGTCGGTGATTTGGACGGTTTACGGTGGTAAAGGGATGAGCTTTAATGGTGGAGGTTATGGAGAAAAATGAAAAGAAATGGAGGAAGAAGAAGGGTTAAGTGAGAAAGAGAGAGAAAAGTGATAAAAATCTGATTAATAGGACTGATGATGAGTGAAAGTGGTGTTTATTGGTGAAAAATCTAAGTTGGGACCACACAAAGTGGATTTGAAAATTCAAAAAAACTGCCCCGTGTAAGACCCTAATTTTGACCCTAAGATCCCTCATGGCATCATATCATTGCTCATTGCATTGCCTCAAGGATCATAACATGTGTGGCTCCTTTACCCTATGGGTTGGGACTTGTGTGAGTTGGTTTGAGACCACCAAGCATGTTTGAATTGTATATTATTGCTTTTCCTATTTGTTTACTAACCAAAAGCACAAAAATATGTCACTAACCCCTTTTGTTTTGTAGCTTAAGTGATCACATGTGTCAATGCTCCTAGGAGGCTCCTAAGCTGAATGAAGTGGCCAGATGAAGATGAAAGCAAGCATGACAATGGTTCACAGATCTCTAAATCATCATATATGTCTCCCAAGTATCTAAATTTGTCGATTTGATCAAGATAAACAAAAGGGCTTGAGGATTGTTTCCCAAGGAAACCCTAATTCTACTGTGCATCAACTATGCCTTGCTCATGAAAGCAACCTCAACCTATGATCAAACTCAATCAAGGGAAGTTCTTTCATTCATTATTTTATGCATATATGAGCCTATGTGAGTATCCTTATTCATTCATTCATCAAGATTTGAAGTTTGGACCTAGAAGTTGACCAGTCAAGTCATCTGACTAAATTGAAATCCACTGATACCTAACTTTTTATGTGTTTGTCAAATGAAGATGACCCGAAGAGAAAATATGTTCTTAAGAACCATATGAACAACTTTCATGTTCATCAAAAATTCATTTGAAACTTGGAAGGTCATCATTCATTTCAAAACATTATAGGTCATTTTAACTGAAACCCTAATTTTGGGTCAACTTTCTAAGGACCTACCTTCCTCAATATTTATGATTTTAAGGTGATACCAACTGCATTGAAAAGATTAATATCTCTACTTCAAATGTTATGTTGGACAAAATTTCCTAATCCGAAAATAACCACATGTCATAATACAAAACATTATAGGTCACTTTGGACCAAAGCCATTGAATCTTGAAAAAGTCCAACTTTAAGTGCCCATAACTTTATCATCAAAAATCCAAATAATGCAAAATTTAAGTCCAAATTGATAGTCAGCTACAAATGCTGCAATGCTCACAACAACCCTATTTTCTCTGGCAAATAGAAAGAATATCTCTCTCTGGGTAGCCACATAAGTACTATCACCCCTACCAAAGAGTGCGAAAGCTAGTACCTTCTGAGCATAGTGAAAGCAGAGGTTCTGAATGCCAAATGCTTTAGCTCCCTTTTGCACATAATCGGTTCGACCCGTGATGGCCAACCAAAAAGTTTTAGCATCAAATCTATCTGGAACGGCTCCGGGGCCATACAGGGGTAAGGGGAGGATCTCACCTAGCTTCTTAACCGTGGTCAATGGTATATAACCTGAAATGCATAGTGCCACCATAGTACATAATGGTACATGTCCATCCCTTCTTCAGCTTAAACTCAACAGTGCTAAAAAATTTTAATGTAATGCACTCAAATGTAGGCGCCTCACAGTGCACAAATTATAGCATGCCTAGCACATGAAACATTATATCCAATTCCTCAGACAGACCCAATTGAGGTAGAGTGACAGAGCATAAATACCTCATTGGTGTTATCTTACGCTTGACGTGAGATGAGTAACGCCTCTCATGCTTCGGGTTGTCGAAAATGATGTCGTGAGATTTTGGATGGCGAATGGTCCTTTCCCGAGGCCTGGACGGCTCAGCCTTTGTTTGCTTTCCCTTAACAATTCGTCTAGGCGGCATAGTTGGTCCCTGCTAAATTTTTTGAGCAAAAATAAAGTATGGAGTTAGGAGAAAAGGTCACCGTGTACTTGTAGAGGACGGAAAATGGAGCAGCTTTCATGAATTGAGTCGGTGATTTAGACGGTTTATGGTGGTAAAGGAATGAGCTTTAATGGTGGAGGTTGTGGAGAAAAATGAAAAGTAATGGAGGAAGAAGGAGGGTTAAGTGAGAAAGAGAGAGAAAAGTGAAAAAAATCTGATTAATAGGATTGATGATGAGTTAAAGTGGTATTTATTGGTGAAAAATCTGAGTTGGGACCACACAAAGTGGATTTGAAAATTCAAAAAAATTGTCCCGTGTAAGACCCTAATTTTGACCCTAAGCTCCCTCATGGCATCGTATCATTGCTCATTGCATTACCTCAAGGATCATAGCTGTAGCGGTGTATTCGTCACTTTATGGTCTATTGATTAAACCAAAAGCAAAGCATACAAGGAATCGAGTCGCCACCGCACTTTTATTTATCCAAAGGAATGTCTAAAAAGCGAACAAAAGCCTAAGAAGTTTTACACATAGAAAACTAATGAAAAGATCAGAGATCGGGGTAAGGGGTAAATTACGCAATGGGAAGGTGTTAGGCACCCAAAACGTCCTAGGTACTCCTAAGGAGCCCTTTTTACACTTGTTGTACGAAATGTTATTCGTTTATGAAATATTTATTGTGCAAACATGATTGAAGGGATGAGAAAAGAATATACAAGTTATTATTTTTGTGTTTGGATGGATAACCATTGCCTACGTACCTTTACAGGATCAAAACCTCGTAGTTCGGCTAAAAGATTTCCAAAATATGTGTGAGTTGATTTTAGAACAAAAGCCCTAAGGTCTTTCTTTATCCACGGGAGAAAACTCAACCTTATACAAACAACAAGTCCACCACGTGAGAAAAGCTTCAACTTGCTAGTGAGTGGTTAACCCTATAATAAGCAAGGAAGTCTTACAATTCAACCACTAAGGACAAAAGGTGAGATTAACATCAATCACTAGGATAAATCAAACCTATGGCTAATGCATGAAAACTTATCAAGAACGGACCAAGCCACAAAACGATTGAATGAGTTGGATTAACCAATTAGGATTTATTCACAAAAGATGGTCAAAGTATGATTAGGATTCAATTCAAAAGAAGTATTATGAAAATGAAGTTTGAAAAATCAAAGGCTTAAGGCCTAGGTTTCTAATTTGAAAAGAAATGAAAATGTTTGCACAATATTTTTCAAGCTTGGGTTAGCATGCAAATGGAGGTTTAAAGAAACAAAAGGTGGAAGGTGAGGGATGTAAAACTTCTTAGATGTTCACCTCTTGAGATCATATGTAGATGATCCAAGTGATTCCTTTGGAATAGGCAATGAGCAAATAACAGATAAACAAAAGCAGATGGGTACCGGATGCCAATCAATGGACTTACACCAATCTCACAAAACAAAAATGGATACCGGATACTAATCAATGGATTTACACCAATCTCCTAAAACAAACATCGATACCAGATTCCAATTAATGGGCTTATTCCAATCTCCAAGGAAAACCAAACATGGATACCAAATGCCAATTAATGGACTTATTCCAATCTCCAAGGAATGATCATAGGAAACAAATGCCAATAAATGGACTTACAATTGACTCCTCACATACAACAATCAAAACAAAAGCAATAAGCCAGAGGAAACAAGTTGCCAATAAATGGTCTTACACTCGACTCCAAGGAAATAGGATGCCAATAAATGGTCTTAGTCCGAACTCCTCCCAGATCATAGGAAACACCTGCCAATAAATGGACTTACAATTGACTCCTCAATGGACAAACAAAGATGTCACAAAGATACGAACAATGATCATGAAATGATATACAATTAATGATGATGAATGCACAAAGGCACACATAAGCAGATATGCACAGATGAATCAAGTAAGCAAACCAACAAGTCAATTAGCACACACTATATACAATCAATTAGGCTCAAGCAAGGTTGGGCTTCACAGCCAACTGAAATAGGGTATTTGAGCTCTTAACCCTAACATTGAGAGTTAGGGTGAAGCAGATGAAATGGAGATGAAGGGTGTGCCTCATAGCTCTTATCCCTGGCCTGGGAGAGCTTTAAACAATAGAAGGTGTGGGAGTTCAGAAAGTTGGAACTCTTCTCCACAAGTGATTGACTCTATAGGATCTTGGGTTAGTATTCACATTGCATCAACACATGGTGTGAGCAAAGTGGATGACACACTGAATAGCAGGAGATGGATTACACATCTCTTTTATCTGCCAATTGCCTCATAAGAGGACTTTCTTGTTTGGCACAAAGATAAACAAACACAAGCATTGCCTCTTAAGGAGGACTTCAGACAGGTGCCTGCCCACATAACAGGACAGGTCTTCCAGACTACATGAAGAAGAGGGATTATACCTAAGTGGTTAAGCAACCAAGCAAAAGCAAAGTTCAAGTGAACTTAAAGCAACTTATGTACCTGTGGAAACATCAAACAAATCAGTATAATACTCAGACAATCAAACAACAGTCAATAAGCAACAAACAATCCCAATGTACAAAATGTGTAAGCCAAAGGTCAAACTCAAATGAGTTAACATCAACCTACAAAACACACAAAGATTAGTAATCAAAGGCAAACATCAATGCTCAAATGATGAAGCATCCACAACTATGGAACTTGGATGTTCAACCTGAAATCAAAGCTCAAATGTGAGAGGCAAACCACTAAGTCAAAGCCTAGGGCCAAAAGTGGAGAAAAAATTCAAAACAGAACTTGAAATTTAACATGAATCAACTTCAAACACATCTTGAAACATTCCAAAAGGTCTCACATCAATATCATCTACCAAAAGCATTTCATGATCAATTGAAGTTCAAGGCAATTTTAAAGTTCAAATGTGATCAATCAGAATGAAAAATCTCAATTAAATCAGAAATGATCCAAATAATTCCAACAAAATTCATGAGCAATCACAACATTCATAACAGGCATCATACAAAAAATCAAGACAATTGGAGATCATTTGGCATGGCAAAAACATCATATAACTTGAACATCAAAAGGTGTGACACAAATTGTCACACCAACTTAGCATGATCATAAAACAGAAATGACAATTGATAAAAATACCAAATCAACACCAAAATGTCAAGCAAAGTGTCTAGTTTCATCATGCAAATTTTCAGAATCATTGGATCAAAGACCAGCATTTCACAAAGGTATAAGCATGGCAAGGTCAAATAAGCATACATGTTCACACATTCTAACACAAAACATTATCCAGCCAAGCACAACTTGTAAAATCATGATGATAAAAAACTAGAGAGAATAAGGATCATAATGCAAAAAACCTGGTAATTTTTGGATGAGTTTTCAAATAGTTATGATTTTTTAAAGATGAGAAATAAAATAAAAAAACATGAAGCATAGCATATGAAATGTATGGAGGGAAATGAGAAAACATGAGAAGCATTTGAAATAATGGCGCAGCTGGGAATCGAATCCGGTTACAATTCAAAAGAGAAACGCGCCAATATGAAACGTGGTGTTTCATTTATGAGGTGGCATGGTCAAAGCGCTGAGTGGCATGGTCAAACGAACGTGAGCGAATCAATAAGCCAAGCAAGCACATACATGGACCAATACATGTCCAACCCTAAACTAACACATGCAAAACCAGTAAAAGCGCTCTCAAATGGATCAAAAGTGTGGCCTAATGTTAAGCTTCATCTTCTACATCGCGCAACTCATGAACAGTGAATATTCATCATGCATCAAGAACAAATGTTCCAGAAATCACAATTAAAGACATCATCATGTAGGTCTTTCATCATAGATCACAAATCCATGCATAGCTAAGCTTAAATCAACACACACAAAGAGAATTGAGCACATGAAATATCATACATGAAACTTTAATTCAACCTAACTCAGCCAATTTCACACCAAAATTCATGATTCAAAGCTCAGCATAACCAGCACACTTAGATCTACAACATCATGGCAAGGAAATTCAAAAATAAGAGAGTCGATTTGTAACCTCTTGAAGAGCAGAAGCTGGAATTGGCTTGGTTCAAGGCTTGAAATGATCAAAAACTTTTCTATGATGCTTGTATAGTTGATTGGAAGAGAAATTGGAGCTTAATTGTGCACGAATCCACCAAAATTTAGAATCACCATGGATGCTTCCATCTTCGAGTATGCTTCAATATGGCACTGATTCTCTTGATTCCACGTCTAATCTTGCTTAACAACACCTCAGGATCACGAATCAAGCAATGGAATGTGTTCTTGTTTGAAGATTTGCAAGAAAATTTTGAGAGAAAAAATTGATGAATTTTGATCTAGATCTGAAAAATGGTTGCTCCCTGAAAACAGTTAGGGTTTTCTTTATATATGCCTTGCTAATCCTGTTTAAATCATGTTTAAGCCAATTGCTAAGTGAAATTAACCAAAAATTAGGTGTATGTGCAAAAATGATTTTTCACCTTATGCATGGAATGCATGTGTGAACAGTGCACGAATTTTCTTTCATTTTCACTTAAAATCCAATTTTGGAGCCAATGGCGATGGTAAAATGTTTAAACAATGCACCAAATTTGAATTTTAAAATTTCCCTCCAAAAAACCAATGAATTACCAAATGATCATGTGAAGACAATTCATGTAATGTGATGCATGATTTGGAAATTAGAGGTCAAGAGAAGAATATTGCAAAAAGAACCACCCATTTTGGAGCTTTGGTTGAGAAGTTATGTCCATTTGAAGTTCCATGCATAGTTTGCCATGATTTGATCATATCTCCTTAACCACACATGAGAAATTGGTGATCTTGGACTTTTTGGAAATGGGAGAGAAAGATCTACAACTTTCATGTTCAACAAAATTTCATTTGAAGCTTTATTGATGATGTAATTTGAAGTTGAAGTTGGGCTAAAACCTTTCCATTTTTGGCAAGTTTGAATTATAGGTCACTTTCTATTTTTGGAAAGTTTTGACCTGACTTTAAATTCTTCAATGTTGATGTTTGAAATGTCAAATGAGACTTGTTTGAACATGAATGAAGTATTTCTAATCACTTCCCACCTCCAAATCCACAGTTGACCTTGCAGTTGCCTTTCTAGGTCTTCAGATGACCTGGCAATGTTCTGATGAGATTCAAGCCTCTACCACTTGGGATTTTGCTTCAAAATGACAACATAGCTCATATGAACTCTTGATAATGATTGTGGGGTCCAAATCTCAAGAATGACCACCATCTATTGCTCAATGACTGCCTTTGATTGCTTTGACCTGTGATTGCTTCATCTGCAAGACAAAGGTTAGATGACATATTTTTGTACTTTTGGTTAGTGGTAAAAAGATGAGCAATGATATACAAATGCAAAACATGCTTGGTGATCAAGAATCACTCTCAAAAAGATAACCCACCCATAGGGAAGGAGGCAAGGTGTACAATGATCCTTGAGGCAATGCAATGATATGATATGATGCCATGAGGGATCTTAGGGACAAAATTGGGGTCTTACAGATGCCCCTATTTAAGGTCATTCTAGCCGGCGAAGTGAAGTTTAGAAATCTTCATCTCGACGCGGTAGAATGGGCTTAAATAACAGTAATGAGACAAATTTTGGTCCCTAAGAGACCTCATGATGCAGATGTATGCATGCAAAACAAACACAACTCTGTGGGGCATATGGGTCTACAAAGAAGAGACAATCCATCGGAGTAATACACTCACCAGGAACAGAGACTCTAACAGGACTCTCATGGGGATAAGAAAAAGAAAAAGAATACGTGAGCAGGACACGACTCTGAATTAGGGAAACGAAAACTAGACACTGCGTGAGCAGGACACGACTGGACTGGAGACCTCACTGGGGAGTAAAGGACTCACACTGGGGAAAAGAAGAATTCCAAAGGAAGACACATCCATTGGAAGGACTCAAGCTGACTCAAACTATCCACAAAGGATACTTCGGATAAAAATCCGGACTCGGACTGGGAAGAAGATTCACAAAGAACCTCCCTGCCGGGGAAAATGCATATATTGGGAAAAACGCCAATACAGCAAAAGGGTAAAATC
The DNA here is from genome assembly GCF_024323335.1 of Lathyrus oleraceus. Taxonomy (NCBI): domain Eukaryota; kingdom Viridiplantae; phylum Streptophyta; class Magnoliopsida; order Fabales; family Fabaceae; genus Lathyrus; species Lathyrus oleraceus. Next base: position 19,727,000 of record NC_066579.1, read on the forward strand.
TCAACAAGAAACTCCACTAGAGAAGGTCTAACAAAGAGACTCTCCTGGGGAAGCAACAAAGAATGAGGTGTTACCGGTATAAGGGTAACAAACTCAGGAAGAATGAATATCTAAGACCGGTATAAGGGTGAGAGATATCAATCAACCAACATCTGAGAAAGACCTGAAAAAGGTACATCAACTCAGGAAAATCTGACTCCACAGGGGACCAAGGTCATAATAGGGAGCAGAAAGGAAGGAACACCAGGGATACCGGTTACTGGGTATATAATAGGTGACCGACCAAAGCGTGAATTGGTATATATGTCAAAACACTCATCATCCGAAAGGAGGGCTTGAAAAAGCAAATCGACTTATAGGATGGACATTCGACTCCACAACGGGAAAACGAATCTTACTCAGCTGGGGAAACAAACCCAAAGAGTGCATGAGATATAATATCCATTACCGTCAGAACGTGGATAGTATACTCGCATGAGATATATTATCTATTACCGTCAGAACATAGATAATATACTCGCATAGAAGGAAACACCAGGGATACCGGTTACTGGGTATATAATAGGTGACCTACCGAAAAGAGAGACAATCGTTACCAACAAAAACAGGGTAAACGAAAGACAACTCACAGGGGATAAATTGCAAGCATCCGACAATTATCCAAGAGACAAATGAATATTCGATTCCGCAAAGTGGAACACGAATCTTACTCGACTAGGGAAACACAACAGGCTTCGACTGAAGAGTGCATGAGATATATTATCCATTACCGTCATAACGTGGATAGTATACTCGCATGGAAGATTATCCACAACCAGTTACTGGGTTAACAAAGGATAAATCAACCGAAAAGAAAAGGCATCGGGATACCAAAACTAGGTATATAAAGATGACCGATCAAAGGGAGCAACAACATTACCAACAAAAGGGTAAATGAAAGATGACTCACCAGGGATGCATTGATAAACAATCGATGATCCGGGGAACAAATCACTGGCAAACGGTGAAAGGACCCACTGAGGATAAAATTGCTAGCATACGGCAATTATCCACAAAAAGACTTGTTGGGGATACAATTGCTAGCATAAGGCAATTATCCAGAAGCAAGGAGGGAATATCAACATCGAATATTGAATGAAGATAACCACAAAGAGTAACCATCATCGGTTAGGATGAACAACAAGGTTAACTCTGCAAAGGGGAGAAATTAGGGTTTACAACTACCAAATACGGGGTAGAAGACCAAAAAATCCGGCTGAGGATAAAATTGCTAGCATGCGGCAATTATCCACACTAAAGCACATACTCCACTAGGGATACAACAACATCACAAAATCCACCAACAACCAGAATGAACCACAAAGGTTACCTCTGCTAGGGGAAAAGAGATAGGACTTACAACTACCGAATACTGGGTAGAAAACCCACAACTCCGCGTGGGGAATGGAAGAATCACAACTCCGCACGGACAACAAAATAGGGTTTATAACAAACCACCAACTGCTGGAGAGCAAGAAAAAGTAGGATTTACGACTACCGAATACTGGGTAGAAAACCAATCGACTCTTGCTGAGGAATAAAAGGTATATAACCACAAATTCCGCCAAGAGGGAAAAGGAGCATAGGACTTACAACTACCGGTATAAGGGTAGAGGCCCAAACTCCACTGGGGATAAAGAATTATTGCCGGTTACTGGGCAATTCATTCATTTATTCCACAGGGAAGTACCAGAAACAGTTGACAAATTAGCCAATTCGGGATCGAACCGAAAAGACAGACTGAATCAAGACTCGTCCTAATGAGGATATAACTCAATAGGAAGATCCATCCCAATATATGTGTTGCGAGGAAACGGAAAAAACCGTCATCCACGAGGATATATCTCAGTGGGGAACTGCAGAAGGACAGACGGACACTTTCTGCTTATGGGGATGACTCTATATTGAGAGATTTAAACACCCGACATCTGCTTGGGGGGGATCTACTGGAGAGATCTATATCACCAATAGCAGGGAACAACAAACAAAAGATAGATGGCAAAAAATGCAACATGAATATCTGAATGTTTATGATTATGCATGAATATGCGTAATTTATATTTGATGAATGCTGACAAACAGACATATCTAACACAAACAGGCCCAGGAATCAAACGCCTGGTACTACACATCCAGAGGAATATCCAAGAAATCCCTCTAGAAAGCCAATCTGCTGGAGATCTTCATGCTAAAAAGCAAAGATCTGTGGGGAGGCAAAAGATCAGAGACATCGAGGAAATCACAAAATCTCTGAGTGATGGATCATCAATCAACCCAACCAGGGGAACAAAAGTCACAACAGGCAAGAAACTGCCACAAAGACAAATCTGTTGAGGAAACGGAGGAATCCCGAGATATCTGCCGGGGGATTCTCAGTATCAACTGGGAAACAAGAGTTCTATACACAAGCAAGAACAGCCGAAGAGAACCGAATCACACGAGTAGAATCTAGCCGCACAAGCAACTCTACTGGGGATACTGTCAGCCACTCCACTGGGGATAAACCCACTGAGGGAAAAGATATCACACGAGTAGATTCTGCCACAAGCCACTCTACTGGGGATCAAAGCATCAGGAAATCAACCCAATCAATGAAGGATATATCACCAACCAATCCAACTCTGCCGAAAATACCAATTATGGCGGGGATTCTGTAGGGAAATACACAGATACAATCCACCGTACCACAAATCTACTGGCGGCTTTACTGGGGATGAGGAGGAGACTGGGGATCAACCACCAACTACTAAACCTTCCAACAACTGCTGAGGAGGAAATAATCACTGCTCTGCTGAAGGGATAAAAGGTGCAAACCTCAACAAGCACTCTGATGGGGAGATATAACATAAAATGCAGTATATCATATCAACAACTCTGCTAGCGACTGTGCTGAGGAAAGTGATGAAGTACCGGGATGTCAACCCACCCACCACTGAATCTTCCAAAGAAAGCACCCATGCTGAGGAGAGAAAACTGTTGGAGAGGACCGTGAAGTCTCAACAAACACTCTGCTTGGGGAACAACCCCAACAAAAGCTCTGCTTGGGGAACAACCCCAACAACAAATCTGGAGAGAGAGGATACAACCCTTCCAGGAATATGAACAAATGTCTTACCTGTTGGAAATCATGCCACCCTTGGGAGAGCACTGAGAAATTCTTGAGTATCCTTTCATCATTGTGAATATTCACTTTGTTTAAAACAATAATTTGAAAATTTTATTTGTTTAAAACAATGACATTTTATCAATTAAACATGCAAAACATTTGTTGAATTGAAACAAATAAGAGTGCAAATAATTGGATAAAAGCTCAAATTTATTTGATGGAATGGTAGCCTGCAAATGGCAAGACTCCATAGATCTGTACAAATTTGAAATCAATGATATATATTGGAAGAGGGCTACATTGAACATAATGATCATTTCTCTACCAATTTGAATCTCAATGTATTCGAAACTTCAGTTGACGACGAATCAAGAATCTTTGACGAAAAGACAGTTGCGGAACAGAAATTCTTGTCAGGATGCAGTTACTTGCCAAATCCCTAATTTTTGCCTAGATTTCCCCAGGGTGAGGTACTCAATCTAGCGTGATGCAAATATTCCTTTTTTTTTTATGTCTCTATCTTTTGCCTGGATCGCCCTTTCGGGTTCTCCACCGAGACGCTCATTTTTGCCTAAGCCTCCCTTTCGGGTTTTCAACTTAGCGAGCTATTCTGTTTTTTTCTTTTACTCTTTTTTTTAGGCAAAGTATTTCTTGACTGCATCTGAATTCACAGGACGAGTGAAATCCTCCCCATCCATTGTTGTAAGCATCAAAGCACCGCCTGAAAAGGCTCTCTTAACAACATATGGACCCTCGTAGTTTGGAGTCCACTTGCCCCTGGAATCGGGCGCGAAAGACAAGACTTTCTTGAGCACGAGGTCACCTTCTCGGAACACACGAGGCTAGACCTTCTTATCGAATGCTTTCTTCATTCTCTGCTGATATAAATGACCATGGCACATGGCAGTCAATCTTTTCTCTTCAATCAAATTCAACTGGTCATAACGACTCTGAATCCATTCAGCATGAGTCAACTTGGCTTCCATCAAGACTCTCATTGATGGGATCTCCACCTCTACTGGGAGAACAGCCTCCATGCCGTAAACAAGAGAGAAAAGGGTTGCCCCTGTTGAAGTGCGTACAGATGTACGATATCCATGCAAAGTAAATGGCAGCATCTCATGCCAATCTTCGTACGTAACTGTCATCTTCTGGATAATCTTCTTGACATTCTTGTTAGCAGCTTCAACAGCCCCATTCATCTTCGGTCTGTAAGGAGAGGAATTATGGTGTGCAATCTTGAACTCAGCGCACAACTCTTCCATCATCTTATTATTCAGATTAGATCCATTATCAGTAATGATCTTATCTGGCACACCATAACGGCAAATAAGCTGATTCTTGATAAACTTCACAACCACCTGCCTGGTCACATTCGCATACGATGCGGCTTCAACCCATTTGGTGAAGTAATCAATTGCTACGAGAATAAACCTGTGTCCGTTGGACGCTTTCAGCTCAATCATGCCGATCATGTCAATTCCCCACATAGAGAAAGGCCATGGTGATGAAATCACATTCAGAAGTGTCGGAGGAATATGAATCTTATCCGCATAAATCTGACACTTGTGGCATCTCTTCACATATTTGCAGCAGTCAGACTCCATTGTCAGCCAATAGTAGCCTGCTCTCAACATCTTTCTAGCCATAGCATGTCCATTGGAATGAGTACCAAATGAACCCTCATGGACCTCATTCATCAACAGGTTTGCTTCGTGTCTATCCACGCATCTGAGCAAAACCATGTCAAAATTTCTTTTATACAACACTTCACCACTGAGGTAGAAACTGCCTGACAACCTTCTCAAAGTTTTCCTATCTTTCACAGATGCCCCAGGCGGGTAGACCTGGTTCTGGAGGAAATTCTTGATATCAAAATACCAAGGCTTGTCATCGTTGACTTCTTCAACTGCAAACACGTGAGCTGGTCTATCCAAGCGCATCACGGCAATATTGGGGACTTCATTCCAATACTTGACCATAATCATGGAAGCAAGCGTAGCAAGAGCATCTGCCATCCGATTATCCTCTCGAGGAATATGATGAAAGTCAACTTCTGTAAAGAACGTCGAAATCCTCTTCGCATAATCTCTATATGGAATGAGACCTGGCTGATTCGTCTCCCATTCACCCTTGATCTGATTGACAACCAGGGCCGAATCACCATACACATCAAGATGCTTGATTCTCAAATCAATGCATTCTTCTAATCCCATAATACATGCCTCATACTCAGCCATATTATTCGTGCATTTGAAAGTTAGACTTGTTGTGAACGGAATATGTGTGCCATGAGGAGTAACGATTACTGCCCCAATTCCATTTCCATACTGATTCACAGCGCCATCAAACACCATCGTCCATCTGGAACCAGGTTCCGGACCTTCATCAAGTGTAGGCTCATCACAATCTTTCATTTTCAAATACAGAATCTCCTCATCTGGGAAGTCGTACTGAACTGACTGATGATCTTCAATCGGCTGGTGCGCTAAATGATCAGCCAAGATACTACCTTTGATAGCTTTCTGAGCTCGATACTTGATATCATACTCAGACAACAACATCTGCCAACGGGAAATCCTCCCGATTAAAGCAGGCTTCTCGAAGATATACTTGATTGGATCCATTCTGGATATCAACCAAGTTGTATGATTTATCATGTACTGGCGCAAACACTTAGCAGCCCAAGCCAAAGCACAACACGTCTTCTCAAGCATAGAGTATCGAGACTCATAATCAGTAAACTTCTTACTGAGGTAGTAGATAGCAGATTCCTTCTTCCCTGATTCATCTTGTTGACTAAGTACACAACCCATCGAGTCTTCAAGAACAGTCAAATACATAATCAGAGGCCTTCCTTCCATAGGCGGAGACAAGATCGGAGGTTCATACAGATACTCTTTGATACTGTCGAAAGCTTTCTGGAAATCCTCGGTCCAATCATGAGATTGATCTTTCCGGAGGAGCTTGAATATCGGCGCACATGTGGCAGTCATGTGGGATATAAATCTGGAAATGTAGTTTAAGCGGCCAAGAAAACCTCGGACTTGCTTCTCAGTTTTGGGTGCAGGCATCTCTTGTATTGCTTTGACCTTTGCAGGATCAACCTCAATACCTCTCTCGCTGACAACAAAACCCAACAACTTGCCGGAACGGACTCCAAATGTACATTTGTTCGGATTCAGGCGAAGCCTAAACTTCCTCAGACGCTGAAAAAGCTTCAACAAATGCTCAACATGTTCAACTTCCGTTCGGGACTTAGCAATCATATCATCAACATAGACCTCTATCTCCTTGTGCATCATATCATGAAACAAGGTAGTCATAGCACGTTGATACGTAGCTCCGACGTTCTTCAGACCGAAGGGCATCACTCGATAACAGAATGTTCCCCAAGGTGTGATGAATGTTGTCTTCTCCATATCTTCGGGTGCCATTTTGATTTGATTATATCCGGAAAATCCGTCCATAAACGAAAAGACTTTGAATTTAGTTGTATTGTCTACCAACATATCAATGTGTGGTAGAGGGAAATCATCTTTCAGACTAGCTTTGTTCAAATCTCTGTAATCAACACACATACGGACTTTTCCGTCTTTCTTAGGCACATGCACAATATTGGCCACCCATTGAGGATATGTAGAAGTCACCAGAAACCCCGCATCAATTTGCTTCTGAACTTCCTCTTTGATCTTCACTGCCATATCTGGATGAGTTCTTCTGAGCTTCTGCTTCACAGGAACGCACTCAGGCTTCAAAGGCAGGAAATGTTGCACAATATCTGTATCTAGACCTGGCATGTCTTCATACGACCAAGCAAAGATATTTGAATATTCTCGTAGCAAACTGATCAACCCCTTCTTGACAGACTCTTCAAGGAGTGCCCCAATCTTCACCATGCGAACACAATCCTCAGACCCCAAGTTGACTGTTTCCAGATCTTCGAGATGCGGCTGAATGATCTTCTTCTCGTGCTCAAGGAGACGGGTAATCTCATCAGGAATCTCTTCAACATCATCTTCCTCTGCCTCGAATACAGGGAATTCAAAATTGGGAGATGGCGTTGGATCATTATGTTCAATGGGTTTTAGAATCAACCTGCATAATGATTTTGGTTAATAAAAAACTTCAGAATTTAAACAAATAAACCATTATGCAGATGAAAAGATTGACTTTATTCTTGTTTTTAGGGTTTTTTGTGATCACTGATTTCATGCAAAAGCAAAAAGTGAAAACAAATGGAAAAACAAATGTTTAACAATGCATTAATTGAATGAAAATATCATTGTATATACGCTGCCAACAATGTCATCACTTCTCCTTTTGGCATGGGAGAAGGGTTTTGAACAAAGTGAACAAATTACGCTGACTTATGAATGACCGTAGGAACATCCACAGCGACCCAATTATGGCAGGAACCACCAGGAATGACAAATTTGCCCAAACCCTCTGCATCCTCTTCCAAGATAGCAGCAGCTTCTTCAGCTCAATCAGCATGGGTGAAACCTCCACTCTTGAACAGCCCTTGTTCGTTGAATGCCCCCAGAAGAATAGCCAATGCCAGCCCGAGATTTGTTGTCTTCAAGCTCGATCATCTTCCCTAAACCAGCAACTGCACCACATTCAATGGCCAGTTTCGCATCACGGTAGGAAGCAAATGAAGGAGACTTCTTCTCAATTGGCTCAACAATAGACAAAGCTTGGAAAGGAGTTCCAACTTCATCCTCAGCATCAATATATAAGAAAGAAGACAAGTGGCTAACCAGGAGAGCCTTTTCTCCCCCTACCACAACCAGTTTCTTATTCTTAACGAATTTCAGCTTCTGGTGTAGGGTGGATGTCACGGCGCCAGCCTCGTGAATCCATGGTCTACCAAGGAGACATCTATAAGATGGGTGGATATCCATAACCTGGAAGGTAACTTGGAAATCACTTGGTCCAATCTTGATTGGGAGATCAACTTCCCCAATCACAGTCTTACGCGGCCCATCGAAAGCTTTCACAACAACACCACTCTGCCTCATGGGAGGCCCCTGATATGACAATCTCGAAAGAGTGGTCTTTGGCAATACATTCAAAGATGACCCAGTGTCCACCAACACGTTGGACATGGCGTCGTTCTTGCAGTATGGAAATATGTAGAGCCATGTTGTGGTCTCTTCCCTCCTCAGGGAGATCAGCGTCAGAAAAACTCAAAGTGTTGCAAGTAGTAATATTTGCAACTATACTATCAAACTGCTCAATTGTGACATCATGATCAACATAAGCCAGGTCCAATACTTTCTGCAGAGCCTCCCTATGGGGTTCTGAATTCAGAAGCAAAGATAGCACAAAAATTTTAGACGGCGTTTGTAGAAGCTGGTCTACAACATTGTACTCACTCTTCTTGATGAGCCTCAGCATCTCATCACATTCTTCATTCACAATGCCACTCGGGCCAATAGAAGAAACAGGAGTCTTTTGTACAGAGGAGGGTTTGGCAACAGGTGCCGGATTCGGAACATTCACCGCAGTTCCAACCGGACGCTCAGCAGAATCAGAAACAATGTGAGGCTTTGGGGGTGCAGAAAACACACGACCACTACGGGTCAACCCGCTCACGTCAGCAATATCAACCACAACGGTTGAAGGCAACGACATTTCTTTCCCATCTTCAACAGCAACGGGATTATATCGGAAGGGAACGGCTCTATCCGAAGAATAAGGCACAGGGCCTGCAGGCTTGATTACCAATGCAGGAGAGACCTTCGGCTTGCTACCATCATAATGGATGACAACAGGCTCGGGCAATTTGAACACAGGAGAAATCACATTTACTTCTGGTTCATCTTCATCAACATTTCTGTTTTGAAGAATCTCTATGGTACCTTCATCCAACAATTCTTGCAATTCTCTTCGTACCTAGCGACAACCCAATCTGTTGACGGAGCAGATGCGGCATTTGTCATGGTCATGCTCCATATAACTGTACTCACACAGCAGACGATACAACTCGACCAATGACTGTCGAATATGGCTTACATATTTGACTTTATATTTACCAGGGCACCCCTGGACCATGTTAACCGACTTCCCATGCTCGGGCAATGGGTTCTTCGTAACATTGGGGCCTGAGTCCTCAAAGCTCAGAATGCCGCATCGCATAAGGTCTTGAACCTTGGTCTTCAACGGATAGCAGTTTTCAATATTGTGACCCGGAGCACCGGAATGATAAACACAATGTTGATCTGGCTTGTACCACCACTGCGGGTTAGCAGGTACAGCCGGAGGATCCCTCGGAGTAACCAGTTTCTGCTCCAACAAAGAGGGATATAACTCAGCATAAGACATAGGAATAGGATCAAAAGTGATCTTTTTCCTATCATAATTCAAATTGACCTGATTACTGGTGCTGCCACGAGGCTGGTAAGCCTGTTGCTGTGGACGATGTTGCTGTTGATACTGAGGTTGTTGCTGATGCTGATGCTGATTAGGCTGCTGATATTGCTGAGAATTATCTCTGAAAATAGGTGCTATGTGAGCCACCTGGTGCTGGTTGCCGGCATGACGCGCAGGCTTCCTCTTGGCAGAGGGTCTTCTTGGTTTAGCATGGGATTGCACAGCATGTGCCTCCCCATCTTTCTTCTTAAACGCCCCATATCGTTTAGAAGAGCTTTCATCTTTAGACAACCGTCCTTCCCGGACTCCTTCCTCCAATCGCATCCCCATGTTCACCATCTCGGTGAAATCAGAGGGAGCACTAGCGACCATCCGCTCATAATAAAACAAACTAAGAGTCTTCAAAAAGATCTTAGTCATCTCCTTCTCTTCCAGCGGAGGAGTAATCTGAGCTGCCAATTCTCGCCACCTCTGGGCGTATTCCTTGAATGTCTCTTTGTCCTTCTGAGACATGGCTCTGAGTTGATCACGGTCAGGAGCCATATCAACATTGTACTTGTATTGCTTGACGAAGGCTTCACCAAGATCGTTGAAGGATCGAATGTTTGCACTATCAAGGCTCATATACCAACGAAGAGCTGCACCAGACAAACTATCCTGAAAATAATGAATCAGCAGTTGATCATTATCAGTCTGAGTCGACATTTTCCTGGCGTACATGACCAGGTGGCTGAGAGGGCAGGTGTTCCCCATATATTTTTCAAAGTCAGGGACTTTGAATTTGACCGGAATCTTCACACCGGGAACCAGGCAGAGTTCAGCAGCAGACTTGCCGAACAGATCTTTCCCTCTGAGGGTCTTCAATTCCTTACGGAGCTCAAGGAATTGGTCATTCATAGCTTCCATCTTCTCATTAACATCTGGGCCCTCAGACGGCTCAGAATGATAGATGGTGTCGTCTACCCTGGAAATGGTATGCATGACAGGAGGAGGAGCAACAAGGACCGGCTAGATGCCGGCATGGAAGCAAAGGTAGGAGCTGGAATATCTGGCATGAAACCAGGAGGCATACCCCACGGAAACCCGGCTGGCATGGCTGGCATGAAATGGGCACTGGCAGCTGGCACGGTCGAAGACACAACCTCTGATATCACAGTCCTCTGGGGAGGAGTTGTAGGAGGTGGAGATAATTGATTCTGAACAGCTAGAAACTGCTCCATCAGAGCACTCAGTCTGGTGACCTCTTCCTTCAGCTCTCCGTTCTCTTGTTCTAATTGATCCATCACTCTTGCAGAATTGGCTCTGGTATAGTACCGGTGAGTCAGCTTGTCTTCAAAATAAATGAAGAGCACAGAGTTAGGCCACAGACAAGAAGACCGGAACAACACCTGCTTATGCAAAATGATGCATGCAATGCTCGTGCATATGCTTTGTTTTTATTTCCAGGAACTTTTAGGGTTCTATTTGCAAATTTTTGAATATTTAAGCATTTAATCGCATATGGAAAATATCTCATCAAATATATTTGAACAAAGAAGTACAACATTGTTGATTATTACAAGAGAGAAGGAAAAATAAACATCCTATGGATCCCTAGAAGCTCGGGATGCTGGAAAACGAGATGCACAAAGCTTCTTGATCTCTCTCTCATACGCTGCTTCCATGTCCACTTTCTCCTTAGCAAGTCGATCATACTTCCTCTTCCAGAATTTGGAAGACTGAGGAAGCAGAGAAGTCCAAGTATCATTCGGATCATCTATCACCTGATGCTCGAGGAATTCGATCAGAGCGTCCTTCTCCTTAAGCTGATGAAGCAACTCTTCTCTTTCACGGATCCAGGCACGTGAAAGGTCTTCTTCTCTCAACTCCTCTACGCCCTGGTTGGGGAGGGTTGAAGGCCCAACCACATCCAACGGTGTAGGTCTCGGATAATCATATGGCATAAGATACTCAGAAGCTCTCTGTCTGACCCAAGAAGTATACGACTCCAAAGCAATGCAGTTCTTCGGACCCAATTCGTTTCTACCCTTCTTATGAATATTGCGCCAAGCGCGGACCATCCTGGCTTTCAGGCCTTGGGGATCTTTACCCTCCTGAAAGAACACACCTTCTAACAGAATGTTATGAGGTTTATCCTTTAAGGGGAACCCAAGCTGACGACGTGCTAAGATAAGATTGTAGCTGATCCCACCACATGTACCAAGAAGAGGCACATTAGGGAATTCACCACAATAATCAATGATCTGAACGGTATCATACACGCGATCATACCAAGAGATATCATCATTAGTGAGAGACATAAGTCTCGTAGACCACCGTAGACATCCCTTGTTCTCCTTGAAAGCAACTGTCTGCGGTAAGTGAGAAATAAACCACTTATACAGCAGAGGCAAACAACACACAATAACTCCTCCACCCTTTGCATTCCTCATATGTAAAGAGAAATAGGCATCACCTAACAGAGTCGGAACGGGATTAAGAACAGAGAAGATCCTAATGGCGTTCACATCCACAAATTTGTCGATGTTGGGGAACAATACCAAACCATAGATGAGCAGCACAAATAAAGCCTCAAAGGCATCCTCACTCCTGGCTTTCCCATAAACGGTAGCTTGAGCGACGAGGAACTCAGAAGGAAGACCCTGAATTCCACCTTTGGTGGTCATATGAGCTTTAATCAGGGATTCATCTATGTGCAACAAGTTTGCAATCTCTCGAGCAGTCGGAATACTCTCTAAGCCACTGAACGACACCTGATCCAGAATAGGGATACCCACAAGATGAGCATATTCCTCCAAGGTAGGCAACAGCTGGAAGTCCGGAAAAGAGAAGCAGTGATACAGAGGATCATAGAACTGCGCTAAAGTACTCATCAACCCTTCATCAACTTAAGTAGTCAACAAAGGCAGAAGCTTCCCATACCGAGCTTTGAAACCCAAGGGATCTAGTACATAAGATGTCAGATTCCTTAACTCTTTCACATCGGGCTGTCTAAAGCTGTACTTCTTTGTATGCCTTTTTGGTCTTTCCATGTCTGAAAATTTTGCAAATAAACCCTTTAAGTTCCTTGAAAATTTTCTCATTTTTCTGATGACATGAATGCGGATGAATGTATGAATGCATGAATGCAACAATCACACTCAAGGATCAAGCAAGACACACCAGACAAAGGTCATGGGAAAGCTCATAATACCCTTAATATCAATCATCCATTTTGGTGGATTGTGGTTTTCACCTTATCAACACCCAAGTTCCATTGATATTAACGGTACATGAACCGGCTCAATCATCCTTAATATCAACCATCCATTTTGGTGGATTAGGGTTTACACCTTATCAACACCCATGTTCCATTGATATTAGGGATGTCTGAACGACTCAACAATGAATCACGGGTTTGCTGAGAGTCACGAGCATGGAGTCTCGGTTAAGAACCACCCAAAGGGAGTGTACTAGGGTTTAAACCTGCCGAACATGTTCTACCAGAGGTTCCCATAGTCATCATCCCATCTTTCGAATATTGTCGGAGGAACGAATACTCGTATTCCAAAAATATTCTCAAGAGAGACTCTTATGAGTGTAGTATCGCATAACAATCGCATCAGATCTTACATCTGAACGACCTCCGCACTACGTCCTAAAAATAGGCCAAGATGGGCTTGGTAAACTAAGGTCCCTGGCTTCTACGGCACATGATTGGAAGAATAATGCCTAACCACAAATAACTTGTGTGACATTATTATTCCAACATGACCTCCACCAAGTGAATGGGCTCGCAAGTCAACTTGCTAAGGAATACTCCACACAAGTCGACAAGACTATGCCATTCTCCTATCCTAAAGTGCACTCGAGTTCGGGTACAGAACTCATCTCACAGAGATCACCAAGCAAACAACAATTGTATATCAAGCAATTCAAACATTACAATCAATACAGTAATCCCAAATTGTACAAAATATGTCATTAACAAGTAAACAATATCACACAACAAGGGTGAAAAGTAGGCAATACCACCAAGGATCTTTTTATCCCCAGCAGAGTCGCCACTTTTCTGTAGCGGTGTATTCGTCACTTTATGGTCTATTGATTAAACCAAAAGTAAAGCATACAAGGAATCGAGTCGCCACCGCACTTTTATTTATCCAAAGGAATGGCTAAAAAGAGAACAAAAGCCTAAGAAGTTTTACACATAGAAAACTAATGAAAAGATCAGAGATCGGGGTAAGGGGTAAATTACGCAATGGGAAGGTGTTAGGCACCCAGAACGTCCTAGGTACTCCTAGGGAGCCCTTTTTACACTTGTTGTACGAAATGTTATTCGTTTATGAAATATTTATTGTGCAAACATGATTGAAGGGATGAGAAAAGAATATACAAGTTATTATTTTTGTGTTTGGATGGATAACCATTGCCTACGTACCTTTACAGGATCAAAACCTCGTAGTTCGGCTAAAAGATTTCCAAAATATGTGTGAATTGATTTTAGAACAAAAGCCCTAAGGTCTTTCTTTATCCACGTGAGAAAACTCAACCTTATACAAACAACAAGTCCACCACGTGAGAAAAGCTTCAACTTGCTAGTGAGGGGTTAACCCTATAATAAGCAAGGAAGTCTTACAATTCAACCACTAAGGACAAAAGGTGAGATTAACATCAACCACTAGGATAAATCAAACCTATGGCTAATGCATGAAAACTTATTAAGAATGGACCAAGCCATAAAACGATTGAATGAGTTGGATTAACCAATTAGGATTTATTCACAAAAGATGGTCAAAGTATGATTAGGATTCAATTCAAAAGAAGTATTATGAAAATGAAGTTTGAAAAATCAAAGGCTTAAAGCCTAGGTTTCTAATTTGAAAAGAAATGAAAATGTTTGCACAATATTTTTCAAGCTTGAGTTAGCATGCAAATGGAGGTTTAAAGAAACAAAAGGTGGAAGGTGAGGGATGTAAAACTTCTTAGATGTTCACCTCTTGAGATCATATGTAGATGATCCAAGTGATTCCTTTGGAATAGGAAATGAGCAAATAACAGATAAACAAAAGCAGATGGATACCGGATGCCAATCAATGGACTTACACCAATCTGACAAAACAAAAATGGATACCGGATACCAATCAATGGATTTACACCAATCTCCTAAAACAAACATGGATACCAGATGCCAATTAATGGGCTTATTCCAATCTCCAAGGAAAACCAAACATGGATACCAGATGCCAATTAATGGACTTATTCCAATCTCCAAGGAATGATCATAGGAAACAAATGCCAATAAATGGACTTACAATTGACTCCTGACATACAACAATCAAAACAAAAGCAATAAGCCAGAGGAAACAAGTTGCCAATAAATGGTCTTACACTCGACTCCAAGGAAATAGGATGCCAATAAATGGTCTTAGTCCGAACTCCTCCCAGATCATAGGAAACAACTGCCAATAAATGGACTTACAATTGACTCCTCAATGGACAAACAAAGATGTCACAAAGATACGAACAATGATCATGAAATGATATACAATTAATGATGATGAATGCACAAAGACACACATAAGAAGATATGCACAGATGAATCAAGTAAGCAAACCAACAAGTCAATTAGCACACACTATATACAATCAATTAGGCTCAAGCAAGGTTGGGCTTCACAGCCAACTGAAATAGGGTACTTGAGCTCTTAACCCTAACATTGAGAGTTAGGGTGAAGCAGATAAAATGGAGATGAAGGGTGTGCCTCATAGCTCTTATCCCTGGCCTGGGAGAGCTTTAAATAATAGAAGGTGTGGGAGTTCAGAAAGTTGGAACTCTTCTCCACAAGTGATTGACTCTATAGGATCTTGGGTTAGTATTCACATTGCATCAACACATGGTGTGAGCAAAGTGGATGACACACTGAATAGCAGGAGATGGATTACACATCTCTTTTATCTGCCAATTGCCTCATAAGAGGACTTTCTTGCTTGGCACAAAGATAAACAAACACAAGCATTGCCTCTTAAGGCGGACTTCAGACAGGTGTCTGCCCACATAACAGGACAGATCTTCCAGACTACATGAAGAAGAGGGATTATACCTAAATGGTTAAGCAACCAAGCAAAAGCAAAGTTCAAGTGAACTTAAAGCAACTTATGTACCTGTGGAAACATCAAACAAATCAGTATAATACTCAGACAATCAAACAACAGTCAATAAGCAACAAACAATCCCAATGTACAAAATGTGTAAGCCAAAGGTCAAACTCAAATGAGTTAACATCAACCTACAAAACACACAAAGATTAGTAATCAAAGGCAAACATCAATGCTCAAATGATGAAGCATCCACAACTATGGAACTTGGATGTTCAACCTGAAATCAAAGCTCAAATGTGAGAGGCAAACCACTAAGTCAAAGCCTAGGGCCAAAAGTGGAGAAAAATTCAAAACAGAACTTGAAATTTAACATGAATCAACTTCAAACACATCTTGAAACATTCCAAAAGGTCTCACATCAATATCATCTACCAAAAGCATTTCATGATCAATTGAAGTTCAAGGCAATTTTAAAGTTCAAATGTGATCAACCAGAATGAAAAATCTCAATTAAATCAGAAATGATCCAAATAATTCCAACAAAATTCATGAGCAATCACAACATTCATAACAGGCATCATACAAAAAATCAAGACAATTGGAGATCATTTGGCATGGCAAACACATCATATAACTTGAACATCAAAAGGTGTGACACAAATTGTCACACCAAATTAGCATGATCATAAAACAGAAATGACAATTGATAAAAATACCAAATCAACACCAAAATGTCAAGCAAAGTGTCTAGTTTCATCATGCAAATTTTCAGAATCATTGGATCAAAGACCAGCATTTCACAAAGGTATAAGCATGGCAAGGTCAAATAAGCATACATGTTCAAACATTCTAACACAAACCATTATCCAGCCAAGCACAACTTGTAAAATCGTGATGATAAAAAACTAGATAGAATAAGGATCATAATGCATAAAACCTGATAATTTTTGGATGAGTTTTCAAATAATTATGATTTTTTAAAGATGAGAAATAAAATAAAAAACATGAAGCATAGCATATGAAATGTATGGAGGGAAATGAGAAAACATGAGAAGCATTTGAAATAATGGCGCAGCTGGGAATCGAATCCGGTTACAATTCAAAAGAGAAACGCGCCAATATGAAACACGGCGTTTCATTTATGAGGTGGCATGGTCAAAGCGCTGAGTGGCACGGTCAAACAAACGTGAGCGAATCAATAAGCCAAGCAAGCACATACGTGGACCAATACATGTCCAGCCCTAAACTAACACATGCAAAACCAGTAAAAGCGCTCTCAAATGGATCAAAAGCGTGGCCTAATGTTAAGCTTCATCTTCTTCATCGCGCAGCTCATGAACAGTGAATGTTCATCATGCATCAAGAACAAATGTTCCAGAAATCACAATTAAAGACATCATCATGTAGGTCTTTCATCATAGATCACAAATCCATGCATAGCTAAGCTTAAATCAACACAACACAAAGAGAATCGAGCACATGAAATATCATACATGAAACTTTAATTCAACCTAACTCAGCCAATTTCGAACCAAAATTCATGATTCAAAGCTCAGCATAACCAACACACTTAGATCTACAACATCATGGCAAGGAAATTCAAAAATAAGAGAGTCGATTTGTAACCTCTTGAAGAGCAGAAGCTGGAATTGGCTTGGTTCAAGGCTTGAAATGATCAAAAACTTCTCTATGATGCTTGTACAGTTGATTGAAAGAGAAATTGGAGCTTAATTGTGCACGAATCCACCAAAATTTAGAATCACCATGGATGCTTCCATCTTCGAGTATGCTTCAATATGGCACTGATTCTCTTGATTCCACGTCTAATCTTGCTTAACAACACCTCAGGATCAAGAATCAAGAAATGGAATGTGTTCTTGTTTGAAGATTTGCAAGAAAATTTTGAGAGAAAAAATTGATGAATTTTGATCTAGATCTGAAAAATGGTTGCTCCCTGAAAACAGTTAGGGTTTTCTTTATATATGCCTTGCTAATCCTGTTTAAATCATGTTTAAGCCAATTGCTAAGTGAAATTAACCAAAAATGAGGTGTATGTGCAAAAATGATTTTTCACCTTATGCATGGAATGCATGTGTGAACAGTGCACGAATTTTCTTTCATTTTCACTTAAAATCCAATTTTGGAGCCAATGGCGATGGTAAAATGTTTAAACAATGCACCAAATTTGAATTTTAAATTTTCCCTCCAAAAAACCAATGAATTACCAAATGATCATGTGAAGACAATTCATGTAATGTGATGCATGATTTGGAAATTAGAGGTCAAGAGAAGAATATTGCAAAAAGAACCACCCATTTTGGAGCTTTGGTTGAGAAGTTATGTCCATTTGAAGTTCCATGCATAGTTTGCCATGATTTGATCATATCTCCTTAACCACACATGAGAAATTGGTGATCTTGGACTTTTTGGAAATGGGAGAGAAAGATCTACAACTTTCATGTTCAACACAATTTCATTTGAAGCTTTCTTGATGATGTAATTTGAAGTTGAAGTTGGGTTAAAACCTTTCCATTTTTGGCAAGTTTGAATTATAGGTCACTTTCTATTTTTGGAAAGTTTTGACCTGACTTTAAATTCTTCAATGTTGATGTTTGAAATGTCAAATGAGACTTGTTTGAACATGAATGAAGTATTTATAATCACTTCCCACCTCCAAATCCACAGTTGACCTTGCAGTTGACTTTCTAGGTCTTCAGATGACCTGGCAATGTTCTGATGAGATTCAAGCCTCTACCACTTGGGATTTTGCTTCAAAATGACAACATAGCTCATATGAACTCTTGATAATGATTGTGGGGTCCAAATCTCAAGAATGACCACCATCTATTGCTCAATGACTGCCTTTGATTGCTTTGACCTGTGATTGCTTCATTTGCAAGACAAAGGTTAGATGACATATTTTTGTACTTTTGGTTAGTGGTAAAAAGATGAGCAATGATATACAAATGCAAAACATGCTTGGTGATCAAGAATCACTCTTAAAAAGATAACCCACCCATAGGGAAGGAGGCAAGGTGCACAATGATCCTTGAGGCAATGCAATGATATGATATGATGCCATGAGGGATCTTAGGGACAAAATTGGGGTCTTAGGTGCACAATGATCCTTCTAAGCGTAGCGAAAGCAGGGGGTCTGAATGCCAAATGCTTTAGCTCTCTTTTCCACATAATCGGTTCGACCCGTGATGGCCAACCAAAACGTTTTAGCATCAAATCTATCCGGAACGGCCCCGGGGCCATACAGGGGTAAGCGGAGGATCTCACCTAGCTACTTAACCGTCCACTCATGGTCAATGTTATATAACCTGAAATGCATAGTGCCACCATAATACATAATGGTACCTGTCCATCCCTTCTTCAACATAAACTCAATAGTGCTAAATTTTTTTAATGTAATGCACTCAAATATAGGTGCCTCACAGTGCACAAATTATAGCATGCCTAGTGTTTATTGTAATTTTAAGTGTCGGGTTTTTGTTATCGTATCCACAGGGATTGTAAGATATCACCGCCTTTCGATGGTTGTATTAATTCTAGCTTAAGGTAACAATAGGGTTTTGGTGTTTGTCACAGTATCTTGCATAAAAAGGTAATAAAATACGATAAAAGTTTTGGTTTGAATATTTAAGAAATATTGCCAAAGTTAGGGTTCAACGATCACTTTGCATGTATTTGTTCGGTCAACAATCTTATAAACTCCTTTAGATGATAAATTATTTCACAAAGTCCTCCCAATGTGTTTCTCTCGAACACACATTGTGAGTTTTCCCATTTTGATCCATTGTTTATCTCTAACACAATCTATCAAAATGACAACTTTTTGGTTCAACCTTATGGTGAACAAAATCATTCATTACTATCTCTAGCTAACAAACAAGATTGGATGAAAACCTAGGTTAAGAGTCGGTAAACATCTCTCGATCATAAACCAACACAAAAAGTTTTGAATAAGAACAAAGTTTTCATCATATATTCACCATTAAAGAGTTTACAAATGAAGATCCTTACATTTACACACAAAGCTAATGATCATCTACATCTAACCTTGACAAATGGAGGACTTAGCTACTCATTTTCATGGTAGCTTGGTCGGCAAGTTTCGGAAGAAGGTTGATCAACATCCGAGTCGAATAATCGAGATTGGATGGGAATCCACCTTCTTTTTGTAAAAGATGGTTAAGAGATGAAGAGAAATGAAATTTTAGGTCACAAAAGATTCTTGGAACAATGCTGTAAAATATCTAGAGAAAGTACAAAAGTATGAAAAACTAAGGTCTGGCTCCAAAAAGTGGCACTTGCTACTTATAGAGCAGCTACTGGGCTGTCATGTTCGCTAGGCGAGCAGACTGCTTCGCCTAGCGAACCCCTAAATTAGGCACCTGAGGCACCTGCGCCCAAAGAAACAGCCTTTCTCAGACTGTCATGTTCGCCTAGCGAACAAACCTTCGCCTAGCGAAGGGCACGCTTCAACCTTCGCTCCAGCGAGGTTGAGAGGTTTTGCTAATGGAATCCTCGCTGGGAGCTCGCTAACGGCTCGCCTAGCGAGTGAGTGCTGGCTGCTCTTTTCACCAAGTCTGGACGTGTTCGCCAGACTCCTCGCTGGAAGCTCGCCTAGCGAGTATGGTGATGTTGCCTCTGTTAGATACTGGAGCTATTCGCTGCACGCTCGCTGGACGCTCGCCTAGCGAGTACTTCGCCACAGCACTCGCCTAGCGAGGGAGATGATGAATGCTTGTTCTATTTGATCCCTTTGGCACATTTCTTGTGTCTTCATTTTCTATTATTTCATGCCTACTTCCTGCACAATAACACACAAATCAAAGGTACCAAGATAGATTATCATTGTATTGCATTTCATCTAAAACAAAGGTGGTTTCGACATTTTAGCAAGGAAATGGAGTGAAAGATACCCATATTTGATAGCTCAAATAAGCACTTTTGGGTATCTAACAACTCTCCCCAACTAGATTCTTGCTTGTCCTCAAGCAAAGTATGCCTCTTGAAGGACAAGAGGATTTGCTTTAAGAAAATGGTTTCTCCGAAGATGGATAAAACGGCTCAAACACAAGCGAATCAGCATATACAAGTTTCCAACGGTTCGAATAAAATAATACACAAGAACTAAAACTTAATAGTAATGCGAAATATTTATCTATCTACAACAATATTATTCTGAATGAATCACCCTATCTCTCCTCTTCGAATAAGGAATGAAGAATTTACGCGTTTGCAACCGCGGGAATAATCTCACTCTCTAACAAATAATGAAGAAATCAATTCGATTCATACAATGTCTAACAATTATAAATGGTAATGTGGAAGCACGAAGATCACTAAGGGCTTTTCGGTTGAAGCTTGGTCAGGTTAACAAACAAGGGTCATTTCTAAGGCCATTGAAAACGAAATTGCCGATGAAAAAGAGACATTCACTGTACACTATTCACACATCTCGACTTCGTTCCATTTGTTTCTTATTTGAAACCTTCACAACTCTTATTTCACAACTCAATTTTTATTTTTCACTATTTTTCTTCCAAGCAAGCATTCATTTTCATTCTTTCTATTTTTTTTCTTTTCTTTCACATCATATTTACAAAACAAATGTTTCTTTTCTATATTTTTATTTTCAATGCTTGCTCGGTTTTTCTTTTTTTTCAAGAGTTGTGGTACTTACCGATTCTCCCCAACTTATTTCTTACTCACCCTAAGTGAATGCTCTTAACTTTTTACGGCAAAAGAACAATAATCAAGATTTTCCGGGTTGTAAAAAAAAGATTTTTGAAATCTCGCTTTATTTCAAGCTGAGATTCAACTGTTTAAGCTCAAAGGGGTTAACGAATACTCTCTCTGCTCACAGGTAAGTTGTTTTTGGATGTAGTTGTGCTCGATAGAAAACAAGTGCCTTGATCATTTCTAATTGCTTCCACATATTCACAATAATAAAAGACATAGCATGAATCAAATGAATCAACAAAACTTATTAGAATCCAGCATTTAAGTGTACAATGGAGGTTTCCTCACAATTTGTGGTTTTAAGTTCTAGATGAAACATTCATTCAATTATGTTGCAAAAAGACAATATTCAATTTACCAAAAAGAGTAAAGTTCTTAATGCATTCTAAAATTCTAGCCGGAGGTAACCATGTACCTTAGCCTCATTCACTTGTTTATTCTTATCATTGCCATCCAAGCTCAAATGCACCTTCATTGGGTACTTCTTTGAGGAGCAACCAATCTAGAAGGTTTGCCACTCAACCAACCAAAAATTTATTAAACAAACAAAATTCAAAACATAAATAATAATAATACTTCAAAATATAAAATTGTTCATGGGGGACAAAACACCCCAAAAGTACAAAGCCAAATTAAAGTACAAAAAGTCTGGAAATACAGCAGAAATAAAACACAAAATGAAAAAAAACTACAATCACTTAACCCTCCAAGGGCTCAGAATCCTCCTCACTACCGGCTTCAGAACCGGTAGCCTCATCATCATCATCATCATCATCATCTGCAGCACCCGAAGACGCACCAGCGCCTGCCCCCTCACCATACACAGGCCTGTCCACAGGCCAGTTGGCGTTAAGCAGAAACTGCTCACGCGTCATCAAGGCATGAGCACCACTTCCCTGCAGCTGTAACCGCTGCATAGAATCGTGCATATCTATCATGGCACGCTGGGTTGCCGCCATCCATTCAAAATTGTAATCGCACACAACTTGCAGGTAAGGATCTGGTCCAGGAGTAGAAGTACCAGGACCATCAGAAGCCCGGGTACTCTCTGCAGCTGCACTGCCTCTGGCATTCTTGGCCCTGCAATATTTGGCCACGTAATGGTCATCGATCGGCGACGGGATCCTTACCTGACCCCGAGACGGAAGTCTCACCCTTGCCTGAATGCACAAACTCATGATTAAGCACGGGAAAGCCAGGGGACAATTCACACGAGCCCCCGACTTTAGCCCGCTCTCAATCACGGACTTAAGCTCATTAGCGATAATCCTCGCCACATCGATCTGGATGTTGGTGAGGATACAATGGACCAAATGTGCCACTGGGATCGGCACGGTAGAAGTGTGGGACTTTGGTTGGATGTTTGTCAGCACCATCAGCAGAATCAGTTGAGCCAAGGGAGTCATGTCCTCCCTATGATACCTCATGGGAACCCCAGATGGGTTCCGCTCAACAGATTTCTCTCTTAATAGCAGGGCGGAAGAAATGGCTTCAACATCCCGGTGAAGCCATAAGTCAGTGTGGTATGTGTCCCTCTCTTCGGCTCCCAGTTGGAGCGGATCACCAAGGACTCGGCTAATAGCATCCCTATCAAATGCAACAGGACGACCGACCACTCTGGACGTCCATGTAAATGACTCGTCATCGTCCGGCAGTGCGTTCGCATAGAACTCACGCACTGTTGCTATATCATAGTGCTCCAGGGGATTAATCAACCGATCCCATTTCTTTGTGTCAATCAACCCGGTAAAAGTTCTGTTCGTGCCTTGAGGGTTGATGATGAATCTCTTCTCCGGTTGAATTTTCCGCTTCTCCAGAGCAACGTATCTTGCCGCTTGCTTCGGCCCGACAAATTTGTCGGTATCAAATTGGATCGTTACTGGACGGGAAGTGCTCGCTCCTTTTCTCTTCTTTGAAGCGCCGAATCTAGATTCCATCTGCAAAACATAAAGAGGAAGCAACACACACAAAACAGATTAGACAGCAAAACCAAAATTCAAAGAACTGTCATGCTCGCTGCTGGTTCGCCTAGCGAAGTGGCAGCGAATGCTCGCCCCTGGTTCGCCTAGCGAGTGCTAGCGAACCTTACGGGTTTTTGGGTTCTGCAGCATTTTCAGAGAATCTTTCCCAAAACCCACATTCTAATGGTTTCAATTTCAGAACCTAATGATCTATCAATTAAACAAACGTTCTATGCTATTGGGAATTACACATTCACATGCAAAACCTAAAATCCCCAATTGCAAAACCTAAAATCCCCAATTGCAAAACCTAAAATCCCACATGCAAACCTAAAGTTTCCCATACCACAACTCATCCTAATTGATATTCAAATCGGAAATAACAGAGTTCAAACATAAAGAAATTGTAGTAGGGCAAACCTTAGTTACACGGATTGATTGAAATGTGAAGTGGAGTAGGGTTTGCAATCTTCCAATTAGGGATAGAGTGTTAGTGAGAGAGATGAAAATGAGAGAGTGTGGAGAGTGCTCGGTTAAAATTTCCTCAGCAGAGTTGCAAAAACAGAAAAGTTGTGTTTGGGCCAAAATGAGTGCCCTGCTGAGATTTTAAATAAGTGTTGTCATGCAGCGCTCGCTGCTGCTTCGCCTAGCGAGCAGCTAGCGAATCAGCTCGCTACTGCCTCGCCTAGCGAGCAGCAAGCGAGCATGACAGCAATTGCCTTTTCAAAGGCAGCATTTCAGGTTCATTCAGCATGGTTTTAGCACTTCGAATCCCATCACAACACAACAGAAAAACAGTAAATACTTACAATGTTGGGGTGCCTCCCAACAAGCGCTTGTTTAACGTCGGCTAAGCTCGACGGTGCGATGCTCACAGAGGAGCATCCAACGGAATTGCACAGCTCTCGCGATCCACATGACCGCCGAGATAAACTTTCAAACGTTGGCCATTCACGGTCCAACTATCCTTCTTTTCTAGGTCCTCAATGACAATAGCTCCGTACTCCTTAACGTCTTTGACCCGAAATGGCCCGGACCATTTTGATTTCAACTTTTCGGGGAACAACTTCAACCTGGAATTGAACAAGAGTGTAACACCTCAAAATTTGCCCTCCTCTCTTGGGACTAGCATTAACATAATTACATATCATTTTTAGGTCATTAGGCATTGCATATTGCATATCATGTGGTTACATTGTGCAAGCTATTCTCCCAAGTCTTGATCAGAAGATGAGGAAGTCAAAGTGCAAGCCTAGGGTTTCATTAGACTGATCATTGGCCATCTGAGGATTGGGCTGTGAATTAGGGTTTTGTGATTCTCCAAGGATATTGGTCTGCATCTTGATTGCAATGATACATCATCATCATCATGGTTGGATTTCATCAAGTGATTGAAGCAAATTCCTTGAGATTGGGGTTTTGACCACTGGTCAACTCTAATCAGTTGCATTGGGCCAGTCAGGGCATGATCAGGAGATGGGGTTTATGATGGTTATGGGGTTCATTCTTTGATTATATTGTGCTTATTGAGGCTAGGGTTTCACCCTTGAGCTATTTCAGTTGGAGATTGGAGCTCAGATTGATCTATGCATTGCCAGATTCATCTATCAGATGAAAAGTCAACTGTGGTCAACTGTACATGATCTGATGGATTTGGAGGTGAAAATGAGTTGGATACACTTCATTCATGTTGGAACAAGTGTTATATGACATCTCAAAGCTTAAGAATGGAGAAAATCAAGTCAGGACAAAAACTGCCAAAAATAGAAAGTGACTTGTAATAGAAGTTTCCAAAAATGGAAAGTTTTTGACCTCAAAATAAAATGTCCAAGGAAGCTTCAAATGAAAATTTGTTCAACATGAAAGTTGTAGATCTTGTTCTCACCTTTCCAAAAAGTCCAAGAACTTGAAATTCCCATGTATGGTTGGAAAATTAGGGCTCAGTGAAATTCAAAAATGACCCATAATCAGGAGGCCATAATTTCCACATGGTTTGTCCAAATTGCAAGTTCTTTATATGCACAAACTCCATTTGACATGTACTTTCATGGTGCATAATTGGATTTTTCCAAAAGTGGTCAATGCAAAAAGTCAATTTTCAACTGGACAGTTAAAATGGACCAAGGGCAAAATTGTCCAACTTGTGAAATAATTGGAATTTTTGAGTGGGGATTTTTGCTACACCTCACAAATGGTATTTGAAATTTGTTGGAATCATCATTTCATGCCTAAGGCTTATGGTTTGAAAATTGGCCATTAAAATGAAATTGCAAAATTGGATGCATAACCATCACATAGTGAATTTTTAAAATACACATCCAATGAGAGTGAAACAAGTTGCAATAGCTCATGACAGGTATTTGGAAGTTGTATGAGCTGTCAAAGAGGTGGCAATGAGCTGGCATATGAAATTCCATTTTTGCCCTCACTTGAAAATTAGCATTTCACTAACAAATGCAACATGGTTAATTAACATGATTAAGTGATGATTAAGCACACATATATATTCCTAATCACATGATAATCATAACAGAAAAATCATTTCATCAAATTCAGATCTGAAACTTTCCAAATTCTCTCAAAATCCCAAGAACACCAAAACCTTCAAACTCATCAATCTTCCTCAATCTTGGATCAAACTTCGAATTTCTTGTTGCATCAATCTCCTTTCATCATCCTCATCAACTGTTTTTGGTCATTGGAGCACAAGGAGCTGTAGAACACGACTGTTCAAAGAAGCATCATCAATGGCAAATCGAAGATTCGTGCACTAGGAGTGAAAGTGGTTGAACCTGAGCATAGCATTCACCTTCCTGAGGATTGTACTTCATCTGTTCTTGGAAAACAAGCACGAAGAACACCGATTTCATTGCTGCCATCTCCAGGTATGTGGAATTCGAAACTCACGAAATGCTTAATGTTCATGTGCGTTTGGAAGGTCATGCTATGTAGAATTCAGTGATGTGAGTAGTTTAGCAAATGATGAACCATAGCTTACGAAATCTGGAAATTAAGTTTCAATGTCAAACCCTAACTTCATCGATCCGTGAGATTTAGGAACATTTAGGAGAAATCGAGTTGATATTCAAGATCCTCGTAGTGAGACGGTTCCAACGGATGCTCGTTTGTGAATTTTGGTGTTGATTCGTGGATTTTGGTGTTTACGCGTATACTTGTTAATTCTGCGAGGAAGACGATGAAATTCTGAAAATAAGCTGTTTGATCCGTGTTTTCTGTTTGAAAATTTGAACCAGCTGTTTGCCGCGCCACTGTTGCAGTATTTACCATATTGCCATTAATGAATCTTACTTAATTTATTTAGTTCATAAAAAATGTTAAAAAATTCATAACACTTTTAAAAATTCATAGAAAATCATAGAAAATTCAGAAAAATATGAGGATTGTTTCTTTGACTTCCTTGTTGACTGTAGATGTTTTTTGACCTATTGGTCAAAGTTGTGCATGGTAGAAATATTGTTTGACCTATGGATCTTTAACATGTGCTCAAATTTGATACATTCTACCAATTCCAATGTGAAATGCTCATAGTGTAAAATAAATTCTTGAAAATTTTTGTGACAATTGTTGACTGGATGATGTTTATTTCCATGTAAATTTCATGAATTTTTGATACCTGGCCATTGAGATATGAATTTTGGAACTTAGGTGTGACAATGTGTGTCACACCTCATTATGTTAACTTGCTGGATTTTTTTGAGTGACCTATACTTGTTGGAATGACATGAAATTTTGCACGAATGTTGATTAACATGTTAGGATGCTATGTGATTTTTTGTGGAATTTTATGTGGCATTTTCGAATTGATTGCTATTTTTCATTTCTGTTGGTCAAATGTGCAAGCTTGTGTGACATAGGTTGGTAGATTTAATGTGAAATGCTCATATGGTATTGAATGATCATGAAATTTGGTATGCTTGTAATAGACACATTGTATGACATCCCTGTTTTGGTCTCATCCATTTCTTTATTGTCTTCATTGACTTATGAATTTTTGAAGTGGCTGCATGTGTTGATGTTGTGATTTGGAGCATATAATTGTGTCTGTTTTTGTTGATTTTCATTGACATAGCTCCCTTGGTCCAATTAGGCTAAAATTTGACATGTTAGACCTTGAATATCCTTTGTTTAGGTGTAAATTATTTGAGAATTTTTGGAATTATTTTGATGTGGATTTGAATGCAATAGTTCTGTTTGCATGTTTGGTGTTTCATTTGAACTAGTTTGCCTTATTTTGTGCATAAAATGAACATAATGAATGATATGGACATGAGACTAATTGTGTTGGCTTTTGTTTGACATTAATTTGAGTTTGGTTAGAGATACCTTGCTGTTTAGGAATTTTTCTTGCTTTTGGACCCTAGGCTTGGCCTAGTGGTCTAGTTGCTAATGTTTGCTTGATTTTTCAGGATCAAAAGCATAATGCACATGGAGAATGAATCAAGTTAAATGCAATTGATGTTGTTTGATGTTTGTACACTAACATAACATTGTTTTGTAGGTTGTGAAGCTTGGGCTTGAGCTTTGAGCTTGCCTTGTTGTGCATTGCTTTGTATAGTTTGATTGATTGAACACTTGCTGTTAATGGTTTGTCTGTCTGAGTACTAACTGTGTTTGATTGTTTCCAGGTACTTTTAGTTGCTCAGTTCCTTGTGAACTTTTGCTTTGCTTTGCTTAAGCAACTTGCATTGAGGTATAACTTCCTAACTTCATGTAGTCTGGAAGACCTGGCCTGTTACTTGGCCGGGCAATTGTCTGAAGTCCTCCTTAAGAGGCAATGATTGTGGTTGTTTATTTTTAAGCCCAAGCAGGAAAAGTCCTTTAAATAAGGCAATTGGTGGAAGGTAGGGATAAGCAGTCTATCCCCCACTATTCTGTGAGTCTTCTCCTTGCTCCCATTACATGGTTGTAGCATTGAGATCAAAAGCCCAAGATCCGTGCAGTGCACAATCGAGTCGGAGTCATCGAGTATAGAAGGGTTCCCCTATTCTGGACCCATGCTCATTTGTCAGAAGCTCTCCCTGGTCAGGGATAAGAGCTGTGAGGTCTGATCCTCACTTCACCCTTCATCTGCTTCACCTTAGCCTCGTAATGGCAAGGTTAAGAGCAAACACAGCCCGTACAGACGACTTGCTGAGGCAGTCAAACCTATTGTGTGAGCCCCCTTGTTTGGCTATAGTGGGTGCTATGTGGATATCTGATTGACATGCTTGTTTGAGATGCTTGTTCTCATTCGATTATTCTGTATGCTTGTGTGCTTGCTCTTTCCTGGTTAGGATAGGCTTGTTTATGCAAGTAGGATAGAAACCTGAACTTAGGGTGACTTTGCATGACAACATCTAGGCTCGAGTCGTAGTCTCCCTAGTGTCGTGTCTTCCCTTGGTTTCTGGTTAGGAGAGTTTCTCCCCTGTTAAGGGGAACTACATCGCCCTGATCCTTGTTCCAGACAAGGTATGTAGGCAGGAGGTCGTGCGAGACCTCTCCGGGCGCCTTTTTATTTATTTGTGTGCGTTGTTTGACAAGTGCTAGGCTCGAGTCCCCGACTCCTTAGCATGTTGTTGTTTGTTTGTTTGATTGTTGTATGTTGTTTGGTGTTTTGGGTTCGGATGCTGATGTAAGTCCAGTGATTGGCTGTCGGGCTCCACGTTAGCCCTTTTGAGTGTGTTTTGGTTCGGATGCCGACGTAATTCTATCGAGTGGTTGTCGGGCTCCATGTTTGCCATCTTGTTTGATTGTTTTGTGTGGTTTGGGCGTGCGTAAGCCGAACTACAGTGGCTCTGATTCTTGTTCCAGACAAGATATGTAGGCATAAGGTGCGATACATTATCGAGCTCGTTCCTCTTAACCCCACCTGTGTTCCCCGTGTGTGTGTGTGATGTTTAGCAACCTATTCTTTATTCTAGAACGTGGATCCCTAGGAGTACCTAGGACGTGAGGGGTGCTAATACCTTCCCCTCGCGTAACCGACTCCCTTACCCTTTCTCTTTGGTCGCGAGACCATGTCTTTCCAGGTTTCTCTGAGCGTTTCCTTTCCCTATCTTGGGATAAATAACGCGCAGTGGCGGCTCTGTGTTGTTTTTTTATTTGAGTCCCGCCGGTTGATTTTTCGCAAGATGCGACAGCTGGCGACTCTGCTGGGGAAAACCATGATGTAGACCTATGCTGGTCCATTGTCCCTAAGCGAGTCCTTCCTAGCGTTTTAGGATAGTTTAGGTTGCTTGTTTTGCTTGATTTATTGCATTTATTATTCTGACTGTGTATATATTTGCATTAATGTCTGCATGCATCATACTATCATGTTGTTGCCGTCCTCTGTGCAGGTGGTTCCTCTGTTTGGGGTGGGTGTTCTGAGTGGGGCTAAAACCCAGGCCCGAGTATACACCTAGGATTAGCGTGGTCTCGTGTCGCTCACATGTCGGTTGGGCATGATGTTGCGATGTGACATACCACAAGCCGGACGAGGTTCATCTGAGAAGTGCTCTTCCAGTGGGGTTTTCCACTTTGGTTGGGTTATCTCTGTTGAGCTGTTGACTCTGGTGACCGGTCATTTCCCGGATCTTTGGTTTAGACGATCTCAGGAGAGCTGCAATGGCACACCCGAAAGGGCAAACCCATTGAGTATCTCTGCCCAATTGTCGAAACTATTATCCGCCTTAGGATGACCTGTTTAGAATTTACCTGTGAGGGGAGGGTGATTCTTTCAGATGCATGTTCAGATAGTGACTCAGATGGTGACTTTTTGTTCCGTGGACCAGAGTCCTATTTATGAGTCGGATTTATGGCCATTTATTGCCGAGACGCCGAAGTGCTGTCCGAGTCATTTATCAGTGGGGATCCGTTTATTTCAGGATTCCCCGGGCCGAGATATTTATCAGTGGGGATCCGTTTATTTCAGGATTCCCCGGGCCGATTCAGATGATTGTGAGTGTCTGCTCAGAGATTGTCAGATGATGATGATGATGTATCTCCCGTTTATTTCGGGACCCTTGAGTTGGATTTGCGGTTACAGATTCCTCAGATGGTTGTGATCGGTTCAGAGATCAGGGCTGTGATTCAGAGCAAAAAGTGATCAGATGACTTGGAGGATGGCACAATGCATTACATACATCTGCATCATTCTCATTTTGCATTCATCTGCACCTAAACCCACGTCTAGTCATATGGGGAGTATTACGGATTGAGAATCTGGTTGAGAGACATCTTGAATTTCAGAATGTTATTGTCAAAATATTATCTGTCTCGATGAAACCAGAATCAAAGGACAGAATCTTCCTCATATGGACAGACGTTGCATTCATGCATACTAACCCATTTGATGTTTTGTAGGTGTCAACCGGTGCGCATAGCTTGTTTGCTCAGGTATCCTGCTAGGGGCTACAAATCCAGATTGATGGATCCTCCCAACGCCGACATCCTCGAACTGAAAGAGATGGTGAGGGATTTGTTCAGTGTTGTGCAAGGGCTTGCCTTGGGGCAGGAAGCCATGGCCGAGAGATTGGAAATGTTTGGGGTTGGATATCAGTCAGATCAAGACTCGTCTGTGCGAAATAGAGGACGTCGTCCGTCGTTCACCTTTGTCAGTGCCGGAATGCTAGATTCAGATCACGCCTATACAGTGGGTAAAGAAACTGACAGTGACTGGGAGATTGATCAATGGATAAGATCGTGCATACCAGGAAGCTGGAAGGCTTAACAAGATCAGCACTGACACTCATCCTGGAGAGTAATAATTTCCTGTTTTCAGTTTTATATGCATGAGAGCCATACGTGTTGCCCGACACGTAATGGTCCATTGTAAGGGCCACCTCATGTTTAAATTTGCATTTTCTGCATCATTAATAAATGGATGTTTTTCAGTCAAAAAGCGGTGTTCCCTGTTTTTCATTTATTTTTGCAGTTTAAAAACAAATAAAAATGGCAATGTTTATTTTCATTTTCTTTTTGATTTGTCTCGTTCCGAATTCAAAAATAATTCTCCGGATCTCATTGACAACAATTTGGTTACCCCTCGTATGACTTCGACAATCCGATCTATCATGCCGAAGAAGAAGGCGAAGAAGATTGTGATCTGCTGGAATTAGTCAGGTTGTCAAAACCAGAGGAGAAGGTGATTCGGCCGCGAGAAGAGCGGGTTGAGATTGTTATTCCAAGCACCGCCGAGGTCAGGAAGGAAATAGGAAAATGAGGCCGTTTCAGAGGCGAATCGAGAGCAGGATGGTAGTCTTGTTGAAAGAGCATGTGGATGCCTTCACCTGGTCGTGTCAGGATACGCCAGGGTCGAATATCGGTGTCGTTGTGCACAAGCTGCCATGGAAAGGAGACTGTCCTCTAGAGAAGCAGAACGCCAGTGCCTGTATCAGAAAGCCATGGTGACTTTGTTTCATGATATGATTCATCATGAAATCGAATGCTATGACTTGATAGCAAAGTCCCAGACAGGAGAGGGGCATCTGGCAGACCGGGGCAAGTCGTTTGACCGGTTGAGTTAATTCAAACTGAGGTTGAATTCAAGTAAGTGCGCTATCAGAGTGCGATCCGGTAAGATGTTGGGGGTTTATTGTAAATAAGAGAGGAATCGAGGTTGATCCTGCTAAAAAAAAAAATGCCTGAACCGAGAACAGAAAAAGAGGTTCGTGGTCTTAGGTGAATTGAGCTACCTGTCATGGTTTACATCTTATCTAACAGCCACGTGGCAACCCATTCAAAAAAAAAGAAAGATCAAACGGTCAGGCGAAATAATGATTGCCAAGGGGCATTGAAAGAATAAAAAAAATAATAAGGAGCAGGAACCTCTGATTCTGACGTCTCCCATGGAAGGAACAACCATCAATTCTGTACTTGACGGCCTTCGAGGGGTCTATGGGGTGTGTATGGGGGCAGCATGACGAGTCTTGTCGAAAAGAGCATGCAATTTACCTTAGCAAAAAGTTTACCGACTGTGAAACAATACATTCACTGTTCGGGAAAACTTGCGGTACTTTGGCATAGGCTGCTCGCCGACTGAGACAGTATATGCTGGTTCATGCCACTTTGTGGATTTCAAGATGGATCCGATCGAGTATGGGTTTGAGAATCCAGCATTGACCGGACGGGTTGTGAGAGTGCAAAAGAATATTGACTGATTAGTATATTCTCAGAAAGCAATCAAGGGGTGTATTGTCTGATTACATCTCTCTGCAACCCATTGAGGATTATCAACCGATGAAGTTTGAGTTCCCTGATGAGGACATCTCGAGGTGCTCCAATCGAAAGATTGAGAGTAACCGATCCCGGAGGAGGGGCCTGACCCTGAATCCGAACGGATTCTGATGTCTGATGGGGAGGTTAAGGTGAATAAGCTTTTATTGCCCGGCTAACGTTTGAGTGTACCCACAGTGGTGGCGGAGTATAAAGCTTGTAGCCCAGGTACTGAACCTTGAGGAGTACATCTACCGGGGCAAAGTCCTTTCTCATTGGTATGGGATGGAAGCGGTATTACCTGTTGAGGTTCAGATTCCCTCTTTGAGAGTCCTGAGGGACGTGAAATTGCAAGAGGCTGAATGGGTAAGGACCCGGTACGAAGAGTTGAGCCTAATTGAGGAAAAGAGGCTAGCGGCTATCTGTCATGGGCAGTTATACCAGCAGAGGATGAAACGTGCTTTTGACAAAAAGGTGCGACCTCGGGTATATCACGTAGGTGATATGGTGCTGAAAAGGATCCTTCCTCCTCAAAATGATCGTAGGGGCAAATGGACGCCGAATTATGAAGGTCCATTCATGGTCAAGAAGGTTTTCTCTGGCGGAGCCTTGTTGTTAACGACCATGGATGGCGAAGATTTTCCATCCCCTGTGAATGCGGACGCAGTTAAAAAATACTTCGTGTAAATAGACCCGCTGAGCGAAAAGAATAAAATAGTCCAGGCAAAAATGGGCATCCCGGCGAACCAAAAACAGAAAGAAAGGTTCGGGCAAAAATTAGGGATAAAATGAAAAAATGTACACCCGGCAAGTCGAAAACCTGAAAAGGCGACTTGGGCAAAAAAGGGTATCCCGGTGGACTGAAAACCCGAAAGGGCGGTCCAGGCAAAAAAGGGATTGAAACGAACAACTGTGTCTGGCATGATCGTTTGCGCTTCAGTTAAAGCATCATGGATAATACCCGGTGGGGATCAATCAGGAGCGTCTTGTTCAGAAGGCAGAAAGCAAGGAGAGTCTGAGGACATATGGGGTGTAACCGAGTTGGAACTCGATGAGATCACGGGTTTCACATTGCCATTAGGATAGATTTTTCCTTTTGAGTGCAATTACCTCTTTTCAGGAATTGCTTCCTTGGTATTGCTCAATTTGAGCCACACACTTTTCCAAATCAATAAAATGCATATTCAGTCAAATAATTTTGTTTTTTGTTTTCATTACCGCTTTGATTGCAAAAAACATCCGATTATTTTTGATAAAGAATTTTGCATTTTAAGACATACAGGTTCCTTCCAATGCATGTTTATAAGATTGAATGCTTGAAATCTTATTTGGAAGGTTGAGTGACCCAAGTGTCGAAATCTTGACACGCCTGGGGCACGGTTTTATCTAACGATCTGTTTTGCAGGAACTGTTAGTTATTTTCACTCACTTGCAGGTTGTGATGTGGAAGCTTTGTAACGGATCCCCAGAGGGTTCGATCAGGAACGAATATATGAAAAGAATGACGAAGACGTTGAGGCGTACGACGATCCTTGATGGTAATCAAGAAGACTCTTCAAAGTCGGAAGATTGGAAAGTCTGTAGAAATTCCCCGTAGAGTCCGCTTAGGAACGAATGTATGAAGGAACGATGAATGGAAACGACGAAGACGTTGCGACGTACGACGATCCTTGAAATTGATCAAGAAGACTCTTCAAAGTCGGAAGATTGAAAGTTATGTATGAATCCCAGGAGTACGTTTCTCGTCGAGCGCGGGGCGATTTGGAATACAAGATGATGGAGCAGAAAAGGTCCAGACGAGTCTGGGAATTCTCAAAAATGGAAAGCCGATGCGAGTATTGGAGGTGGATACCATGGTTCGATGAGTCGACGGGTGTTCTGTACCTACTTTTCTCATGTCCCAGCTAGTTCCCCAAGCAGAGTGGAGGACCAACTCCCTAGCAGATCCGAGGTCTGTGACTTCCCCAGCCGGGTCAGGATGATTATCCACGGCAGGTTTACAATGGTGTTTCCTCGGCAGCCAGGTCAGAAGGTTGCTATTCCCCGAGTGGAGCGGGTTTCAATGAAATATATCTCCAGCAGTGTTCATCCTACCAGTGGATTGGACAAGTTCCCGTAGCAGACGGATGTTTGCATCCCCAGCTGAGTCGATTCTACCTATGGATTGCATGGGTTGTCCCCAGTGGAGTAGCATTCGTTTCCCTAGCAGGGCCAGGATGGTTATCCCTAGCAGGTGTCGGATCGGTGCTTCCCCAGTCGCCGGGCCTGGAGAATTCTATTTTCCCAGCAGAGTATCTGTGAGCATTTCCCCAGTGAAGTCGTCAAGTATCTGTGAGGGTTTCTCGAAGCAGAGTCAGGATTGATGTCCCTAGCAAGTCAAAGACTGGTGTATCCCCACAGAGCGTTGGTGGTGTTTATCCCCAGCAGGTTCTCGAGTGGATTGGGTGCAAAGGAGGTTCTTCCCCAGCAAGGTTTACCTTATCCCAGCAGCAGCAGTGCTATTCCCTAGCAGGGCGGAGTCAGAGCAGTGACGAGTTCCTCAGCAGAGAGTCTCGTATTCCCCAGAAGAGTCCCTTGAGGGGGATACTTTTTATGCATTCATCATGTAAATAAGCATAGCATATTGCATAGAAAAAATAAATAATCGCGTAGCATTTCCATAATTATGGAGCATTACGCAGAAAAAGATCATGCATCATTGTTGCAAGCATAGAGCTAGTCTCAAGCCGTGGTTACCGTTTGAGAGGTGGTTGTGCCAGAAAGCGAAGATGTTACTCTGTGGAGTTTGGTATCACGACGTCAGGTCAGCAATGTTCCCCAGTAGTGCGATATTGGAGGAAATGTTTCCGTCGGACAGAGATGGAAATAATATCAGAAGACGTTACGCGATCAGCGTGATTCAAGTCGTGGTTACCGCTTGAGGTGGTTTTATCAGAGAGTGAAGGTGTTACTCCGTGGAGTCTAGCATCATGGTTTTAATCAAGGTATTTCCCCAGTAGTGCGATATTGGAGGAAATGTTTCCGTCGGACAGAGATGGAAATAATATCAGAAGACGTTACGCGATCAGCGCGATTTCGGGGTCCAAAAGGAAAAACAAGAAAGAAGATAATCCCCAGCTGAACGTGAAGTGTTTGTCTGCCAGGGTTGAATAGAGAGCAGTCGGCTCAGGGCTTGTCATCCTCAGCATGGGTCGTTGTGGCATTCCGGCCAGTTTCCGATTTCCAGATCGAAGAAGTTCTCAACCGTCAGGACGAAGAACTTGTGGCACTCCGGCCAGTTTCCGATTTCCAGATCGAAGAAGTTTCCGATTTCCAGATCGAAGAGGTTCTCAACAATCAGGACGAAGAACTTGCGGCAATCAGGCCAGTTTCCGATTTCCAGATCGAAGAAGTTCTCAACAGTCAGGACGAAGAACTTGTGGCACTCCGGCCAGTTTCCGATTTCCAGATCGAAGAGGTTCTCAACAATCAGGACGAAGAACTTGTGGCACTCCGGCCAGTTTCCGATTTCCAGATCGAAGCAGTTTCCGATTTCCAGATCGAAGAGGTTCTCAACAGTCAGGACGAAGAACTTGTGGCACTCCGGCCAGTTTCCGATTTCCAGATCGAAGAAGCTCACGATGATTAGATCGATGCAGCTTGCGGCAATCCGGCCAGTTTCCCGGTATCCAGACCGAAGTGGTATCCAGACCGAAGTGGTGTTCAGGCCAAGACAATGAAAAAAGAAGAGAAAATTTCCGGGGTTCAAGAAAAACAAAAGAAGAGAGAATGATAATCCCGCGTGGATGTGTGGTGATCAGACCATGGTTATCCCTGTGTTTCCATTTATTTTGGTATCCAGGTCGACGTTTTTCGAGTTTGTTTCTACGCCGATTCTGACAGGCGTTGTTAATTATTTTTCCCATCAGAGTGCAAATTGTTCGTCTGTTCTTGGTATTCAATCACTCTTCATCCTGATCATCCGAAAACCGAGGTTATTTCGTATCGACAGGTTCACAGTGGATTGAATAGGGGCAGCTGTAA
Source organism: Lathyrus oleraceus (assembly GCF_024323335.1). Lineage (NCBI taxonomy): Eukaryota > Viridiplantae > Streptophyta > Magnoliopsida > Fabales > Fabaceae > Lathyrus > Lathyrus oleraceus. The sequence goes on from NC_066579.1 coordinate 19,763,536, forward strand.
CACCTCAAAATTTGCCCTCCTCTCTTGGGACTAGCATTAACATAATTACATATCTTTTTTAGGTCATTAGGCATTGCATATTGCATATCATGTGGTTACATTGTGCAAGCTATTCTCCCAAGTCTTGATCAGAAGATGAGGAAGTCAAAGTGCAAGCCTAGGGTTTCATTAGACTGATCATTGGCCATCTGAGGATTGGGCTGTGAATTAGGGTTTTGTGATTCTCCAAGGATATTGGTCTGCATCTTGATTGCAATGATACATCATCATCATCATGGTTGGATTTCATCAAGTGATTGAAGCAGATTCCTTGAGATTGGGGTTTTGACCACTGGTCAACTCTAATCAGTTGCATTGGGCCAGTCAGGGCATGATCAGGAGATGGGGTTTATGATGGTTATGGGGTTCATTCTTTGATTATATTATGCTTATTGAGGCTAGGGTTTCACCCTTGAGCTATTTCAGTTGGAGATTGGAGCTCAGATTGATCTATGCATTGCCAGATTCATCTATCAGATGAAAAGTCAACTGTGGTCAACTGTACATGATCTGATGGATTTGGAGGTGAAAATGAGTTGGATACACTTCATTCATGTTGTAACAAGTGTTATATGACATCTCAAAGCTTAAGAATGGAGAAAATCAAGTCAGGACAAAAACTGCCAAAAATAGAAAGTGACTTGTAATAGAAGTTTCCAAAAATGGAAAGTTTTTGACCTCAAAATAAAATGTCCAAGGAAGCTTCAAATGAAAATTTGTTCAACATGAAAGTTGTAGATCTTGTTCTCACCTTTCCAAAAAGTCCAAGAACTTGAAATTCCCATGTATGGTTGGAAAATTAGGGCTCAGTGAAATTCAAAAATGACCCATAATCAGGAGGCCATAATTTCCACATGGTTTGTCCAAATTGCAAGTTCTTTATATGCACAAACTCCATTTGACATGTACTTTCATGGTGCATAATTGGATTTTTCCAAAAGTGGTCAATGCAAAAAGTCAATTTTCAACTGGACAGTTAAAATGGACCAAGGGCAAAATTGTCCAACTTGTGAAATAATTGGAATTTTTGAGTGGGGATTTTTGCTACACCTCACAAATGGTATTTGAAATTTGTTGGAATCATCATTTCATGCCTAAGGCTTATGGTTTGAAAATTGGCCATTAAAATGAAATTGCAAAATTGGATGCATAACCATCACATAGTGAATTTTTAAAATACACATCCAATGAGAGTGAAACAAGTTGCAATAGCTCATGACAGGTATTTGGAAGTTGTATGAGCTGTCAAAGAGGTGGCAATGAGCTGGCATATGAAATTCCATTTTTGCCCTCACTTGAAAATTAGCATTTCACTAACAAATGCAACATGGTTAATTAACATGATTAAGTGATGATTAAGCACACATATATATTCCTAATCACATGATAATCATAACAGAAAAATCATTTCATCAAATTCAGATCTGAAACTTTCCAAATTATCTCAAAATCCCAAGAACACCAAAACCTTCAAACTCATCAATCTTCCTCAATCTTGGATCAAACTTCGAATTTCTTGTTGCATCAATCTCCTTTCATCATCCTCATCAACTGTTTTTGGTCATTGGAGCACAAGGAGCTGTAGAACACGACTGTTCAAAGAAGCATCATCAATGGCAAATCGAAGATTCGTGCACTAGGAGTGAAAGTGGTTGAACCTGAGCATAGCATTCACCTTCCTGAGGATTGTACTTCATCTGTTCTTGGAAAACAAGCACGAAGAACACCGATTTCATTGCTGCCATCTCCAGGTATGTGGAATTCGAAACTCACGAAATGCTTAATGTTCATGTGCGTTTGGAAGGTCATGCTATGTAGAATTCAGTGATGTGAGTAGTTTAGCAAATGATGAACCATAGCTTACGAAATCTGGAAATTAAGTTTCAATGTCAAACCCTAACTTCATCGATCCGTGAGATTTAGGAACATTTAGGAGAAATCGAGTTGATATTCAAGATCCTCGTAGTGAGACGGTTCCAACGGATGCTCGTTTGTGAATTTTGGTGTTGATTCGTGGATTTTGGTGTTTACGCGTATACTTGTTAATTCTGCGAGGAAGACGATGAAATTCTGAAAATAAGCTGTTTGATCCGTGTTTTCTGTTTGAAAATTTGAACCAGCTGTTTGCCGCGCCACTGTTGCAGTATTTACCATATTGCCATTATTGAATCTTACTTAATTTATTTAGTTCATAAAAAATGTTAAAAAATTCATAACACTTTTAAAAATTCATAGAAAATCATAGAAAATTCAGAAAAATATGAGGATTGTTTCTTTGACTTCCTTGTTGACTGTAGATGTTTTTTGACCTATTGGTCAAAGTTGTGCATGGTAGAAATATTGTTTGACCTATGGATCTTTAACATGTGCTCAAATTTGATACATTCTACCAATTCCAATGTGAAATGCTCATAGTGTAAAATAAATTCTTGAAAATTTTTGTGACAATTGTTGACTGGATGATGTTTATTTCCATGTAAATTTCATGAATTTTTGATACCTGGCCATTGAGATATGAATTTTGGAACTTAGGTGTGACAATGTGTGTCACACCTCATTATGTTAACTTGCTGGATTTTTTTGAGTGACCTATACTTGTTGGAATGACATGAAATTTTGCACGAATGTTGATTAACATGTTAGGATGCTATGTGATTTTTTGTGGAATTTTATGTGGCATTTTCGAATTGATTGCTATTTTTCATTTCTGTTGGTCAAATGTGCAAGCTTGTGTGACATAGGTTGGTAGATTTAATGTGAAATGCTCATATGGTATTGAATGATCATGAAATTTGGTATTCTTGTAATAGACACATTGTATGATATCCCTGTTTTGGTCTCATCCATTTCTTTATTGTCTTCATTGACTTATGAATTTTTGAAGTGGCTGCATGTGTTGATGTTGTGATTTGGAGCATATAATTGTGTCTGTTTTTGTTGATTTTCATTGACATAGCTCCCTTGGTCCAATTAGGCTAAAATTTGACATGCTAGACCTTGAATATCCTCTGTTTAGGTGTAAATTATTTGAGAATTTTTGGAATTATTTTGATGTGGATTTGAATGCAATAGTTCTGTTTGCATGTTTGGTGTTTCATTTGAACTAGTTTGCCTTATTTTGTGCATAAAATGAACATAATGAATGATATGGACATGAGACTAATTGTGTTGGCTTTTGTTTGACATTAATTTGAGTTTGGTTAGAGATACCTTGCTGTTTAGGAATTTTTCTTGCTTTTGGACCCTAGGCTTGGCCTAGTGGTCTAGTTGCTAATGTTTGCTTGATTTTTCAGGATCAAAAGCATAATGCACATGGAGAATGAATCAAGTTAAATGCAATTGATGTTGTTTGATGTTTGTACACTAACATAACATTGTTTTGTAGGTTGTGAAGCTTGGGCTTGAGCTTTGAGCTTGCCTTGTTGTGCATTGCTTTGTATAGTTTGATTGATTGAACACTTGCTGTTAATGGTTTGTCTGTCTGAGTACTAACTGTGTTTGATTGTTTCCAGGTACTTTTAGTTGCTCAGTTCCTTGTGAACTTTTGATTTGCTTTGCTTAAGCAACTTGCATTGAGGTATAACTTCCTAACTTCATGTAGTCTGGAAGACCTGGCCTGTTACTTGGCCGGGCAATTGTCTGAAGTCCTCCTTAAGAGGCAATGATTGTGGTTGTTTATTTTTAAGCCCAAGCAGGAAAAGTCCTTTAAATAAGGCAATTGGTGGAAGGTAGGGATAAGCAGTCTATCCCCCACTATTCTGTGAGTCTTCTCCTTGCTCCCATTACATGGTTGTAGCATTGAGATCAAAAGCCCAAGATCCGTGCAGTGCACAATCGAGTCGGAGTCATCGAGTATAGAAGGGTTCCCCTATTCTGGACCCATGCTCATTTGTCAGAAGCTCTCCCTGGTCAGGGATAAGAGCTGTGAGGTCTGATCCTCACTTCACCCTTCATCTGCTTCACCTTAGCCTCGTAATGGCAAGGTTAAGAGCAAACACAGCCCGTACAGACGACTTGCTGAGGCAGTCAAACCTATTGTGTGAGCCCCCTTGTTTGGCTATAGTGGGTGCTATGTGGATATCTGATTGACATGCTTGTTTGAGATGCTTGTTCTCATTCGATTATTCTGTATGCTTGTGTGCTTGCTCTTTCCTGGTTAGGATAGGCTTGTTTATGCAAGTAGGATAGAAACCTGAACTTAGGGTGACTTTGCATGACAACATCTAGGCTCGAGTCGTAGTCTCCCTAGTGTCGTGTCTTCCCTTGGTTTCTGGTTAGGAGAGTTTCTCCCCTGTTAAGGGGAACTACATCGCCCTGATCCTTGTTCCAGACAAGGTATGTAGGCAGGAGGTCGTGCGAGACCTCTCCGGGCGCCTTTTTATTTATTTGTGTGCGTTGTTTGACAAGTGCTAGGCTCGAGTCCCCGACTCCTTAGCATGTTGTTGTTTGTTTGTTTGATTGTTGTATGTTGTTTGGTGTTTTGGGTTCGGATGCTGACGTAAGTCCAGTGATTGGCTGTCGGGCTCCACGTTAGCCCTTTTGAGTGTGTTTTGGTTCGGATGCCGACGTAATTCTATCGAGTGGTTGTCGGGCTCCATGTTTGCCATCTTGTTTGATTGTTTTGTGTGGTTTGGGCGTGTGTAAGCCGAACTACAGTGGCTCTGATTCTTGTTCCAGACAAGATATGTAGGCATAAGGTGCGATACCTTATCGAGCTCGTTCCTCTTAACCCCACCTGTGTTCCCCGTGTGTGTGTGTGATGTTTAGCAACCTATTCTTTATTCTAGAACGTGGATCCCTAGGAGTACCTAGGACGTGAGGGGTGCTAATACCTTCCCCTCGCGTAACCGACTCCCTTACCCTTTCTCTTTGGTCGCGAGACCATGTCTTTCCAGGTTTCTCTGAGCGTTTCCTTTCCCTATCTTGGGATAAATAACGCGCAGTGGCGGCTCTGTGTTGTTTTTTTATTTGAGTCCCGCCGGTTGATTTTTCGCAGGATGCGACAAAGAGGACCAACTGTCCCGACACAAATTCTTTCTTTCGGAGCTTTTTGTCATGGTACTTTTTTACCTTGTCTTTGTACAACCAACTTGAGTGATATGCGGCATTGCGCATCTCTTCCAACTCAAGCAGTTGCACCTTCCTTTTCTCACCGGCCAAATCATTTTCAAAATTTAAAAATTTCAGGGCCCACAAGGCTTTGTGCTCCAATTCAACCGGCAAATGGCAAGTTTTACCAAACACCAATTGAAAGGGAGTTAGGCCAATTGGAGCTTTAAAGGCGGTACGGTATGCCCATAACGCTTCATCCAATTTTTGGGACCACTCCTTTTTTGAATTTGACACAGTTTTTTTCGAGAATTCTCTTAATCTCTCGATTAGAGACCCCAGCTTGCCCATTAGCCTGCGGGTGATACGGAGTTGTCACCCTATGTGATACACCGTAATGTTTTAAAATGCTTTCCAACGGTGCATTACAAAAGTGTGACCCTCCGTCACTTATCAACACTCGGGGGGTTCCGAAACGGGAAAATATGTTTTTCTTCAAAAATTTTATCACCGTTTTCGCGTCCGCCCGAGGTGAGGCAATCGCCTCAACCCACTTAGAGACGTAATCAACTGCGACAAGCATATACTCGTTCCCATAAGAGGGTGGGAATGGTCCTACAAAATCAATGCCCCAACAATCAAATACTTCGACTTCTTGGATATTTTGGAGAGGCATCTCATCTCTCTTACCAATCCCTCCGCTTCTCTGGCAACTATCACAACCTTGCGCATGGGTATGTGCGTCTTTGAAAATAGTGGGCCAATAAAATCCCGATTGGAGGATTTTAGTGGCCGTTCTCACCCCATTATAGTGGCCGCCGTAAGGCGAGTTGTGACAATGCCAAAGGATGCTCTGCGCTTCATCGCCAGTAACGCATCTCCTTAATAGGTTATTACTACCCAACTTAAACAAGTACGGGTCATCCCAAACATAATACTTGGCATCCGAAAGAAACTTCCTTTTTTGGTTCGAAGTTAGGTCGGGAGGCACAAAACCACTAGCCTTGTGGTTCGCAAAGTCTGCAAACCACGACCTAACTTGAACTTTAAACAGTTTTTCATCAGGAAATTCTTCCCGGATTTCCTTCTCAGACGCTGTAACCTCCACATTCACTAAGCGGGATAAATGATCCGCCACCAAATTTTCCGACCCCTTCTTGTCTTTGATTTCCACATCAAATTCTTGCAACAAGAGGATCCAACGGATGAGCCTTTGCTTCGAATCCGGTTTGGTTAGCAGATATTTAATCGCCGCGTGATCGGTATACACTACGACTTTAGACCCTATAAGATAAGACCTAAACTTTTCTAGCGCATACACTATTGCAAGTAGTTCTTTTTCCGTGGTGGCATAGTTTATTTGAGCCTCGTTAAGAACCTTACTTGCATAATGTATCGCATGAAATTTTTTATCTTTTCTTTGGCCAAGTACCGCTCCAACTGCGTAGTCGCTCGCATCGCACATTAGTTCAAAATTTTCATTCCAATTGGGAGCGACTATAATTGGAGCGGTCACCAATTTTTCTTTCAATGTTTCGAAAGCTTGCAAACAATCATCGGTTAAGAGAAATACCTGGTCCTTAGCGAGCAAATTGCTCAAAGGCTTAGCCACCTTTGAGAAGTCCTTGATAAAGCGCCGATAGAACCCGACGTGCCCCAAAAAGCATCGGATGCCCTTCACATTCACCGGAGGAGGTAATTTTTCTATCACTTCAACCTTAGCTCTATCCACTTCAAGCCCCCTTGAAGAGACTTTGTGGCCTAGCACGATCCCCTCGGTCACCATGAAGTGACACTTCTCCCAATTAAGCACCAGATTGGTCTTCACACATCTTTCCAACACCGTTTTCAAGTTTGCCAAGCATAGACTAAAAGACCCACAAAATACCGAGAAGTCATCCATGAAGACTTCCATTGTTTTCTCTATCAGATCGGCAAAAATGGCTTGCACACATCGTTGGAAAGTTGCCGGTGCATTGCACAGCCCAAAGGGCATTTTTCGGTATGCGAACACTCCAAACGGACACGTGAAAACCGTCTTCTCATGATCGGCCGGGTCAACCGCAATTTGGTTATACCCGGAGTAGCCGTCCAAGAAACAATAGTATTGTTGGCCCGAGAGTCTTTCGAGCATTTGATCCATGAATGGGAGTGGAAAATGGTCCTTTCGAGTCGCGGTATTCAACCGCCTATAATCAATACACATTCTCCACCCCGTTGCAACTTTAGTAGAGATCAATTCATCCTTGTCATTTCGGATTACGGTAATTCCACCCTTCTTCGGAACCACGTGCACAGGACTAACCCACGGACTATCCGAGATCGGGTAAATCATCCCCGCATCCAACAACTTTACAACTTCCTTTCGAACAACCTCCTTCATGGTAGGATTTAAGCGGCGTTGTGGTTGAGCTACCGGCTTGAAATCCTCTTCCATCAAAATCTTGTGCATGCAATAGGAGGGACTAATTCCTTTTAGATCGGAAAGAGTCCAACCCATGGCTTCTTGATTTGTTTTTAGCACAGTGATCAGACGGGCTTCTTCTTCATTTGTCAAAAGGTTGCTTATGATGACCGGCTTTGCCTCGGTCTCATCTAGGAATACATACTTCAAAGTAGAGGGTAGTATTTTCAGTTCAATAGGCGCTTTTTCGTCAATAACCTCCTTCTTCAAGTCTTCTTCCTCTACTTCCCACGGTTGTAGGTCGTCTAAACTATCAAGTTCCTTTAAGCATTCCTCAAGAGCTAGCTCTTCTTCAACAGTGAAAACCTCCAATGAGTTGTCAAGAGCTAACTCCATAGGAGATATCTCATGAATATGCTTTGAAACTTCCAAAATAGCGTCTTCGATCACATCGATGCGAAAGCTATCATTTCTATCTTTTGAGTGCTTCATTGCTTCGAATAGATCGAATGTTACTTCCTCATTTTGGACTCTCACCTTCATTAAACCGTCATCAACATCTATCATCATTCGCGCGGTCTTCATGAATGGTCGGCCCAAGATGAGCGGAGCATCATCATCTTCCTCCATATCAATAACAATAAAATCGACCGGGAAAAAGAATTTGTCGACTTTAACCAAAACATCTTGGGCTACGCCATGAGGATGGGTTGTCGATTTATCCGCCAATTGCAACGTCATTCGGATGGACTTAATTTCAATGTTGCCAAGCCTCTTAATAATAGACAAAGGTATAAGATTAATGCTCGACCCCAAGTCAATTAGTCCTTTCCCGACATAGATATCACCAATTTTAACCGGCAAAGTAACTCTTCCCGGATCAACCTCTTTTTTAGGAAGCGTCCTTTGAATAATGGCACTACAACTCACATCTAGGACGATGGTCTCCGGTTCCGTATACCTCCGCTTTTTTGTTAGTATGTCCTTCATGAATTTGGCATACTTGGGCATTTTCTCCAAGGCTTCGGCAAACGGAATGTTGATTTGTAGTTGTTTAAAAATATCCATGAACCGGGCATAATGCCGTTCATTCTCCCTTTTGGACGGGGCATGAGGATAAGGAAGATTTTGGATTGGAGTAGTGCTCACTACCTCCTTTCCCTTTGCAACTCTAGAACTCCTCCATCTAGGCTTTTTCACTTCCTCCCCCCTTACTTCATCAATCGTATTTTTCTCAATCTCCACACTTTTTTTCTTTTCAACTTCACCATTCTTTTTGTTCTTTTCAACTTCCCCCTCCTCACTCCACTCCCCCACTTCACCATCAATATTTTCCTCAACTATTTCCTCCTCATTTTCTCTCTCATCTCTTCTTTTATTCTCACTAATTAACTCCCTCCCACTTCTCGTCATGATCGCTTTACAATGTTCCTTAGGATTTGTTTGCGTGTTTGCCGAAAAGGAAGGACCGGGTTGTTGTTCCGCGAGTTGCTTAGCAAGTTGCCCAACTTGGGTCTCGAGATTTTTTATAGCCGCGTCGTTGCTTTTTTGATTTGCCATTGACATTTGCATGAATTGCGTCAATGTCTCTTCCAACTTAGAAGTTACGACCGGAGGTTGTTGAGATTGATAAGGATTTTGGGGAGGGTTTTGACGGCTAGAAGAACCACCTCCATAACCTTGGTTATGGTAATAGTTACTTCTAGGTTGGAGCCCTTGGTTCCCTTGGAAATGTTGTTTATTTTGAGGGTGCGGTTGATAAGGTTGTTGTTGTTGTTGTTGTTGTTGTCTCGGTTGGTAGTCCCTTTGGTTTGCCATGTAGTTTACATCTTCGAATCCCGGAGGTGGACAGAATCCGGTGTCATGCTCACCTTTGCAAAGCTCACAACAAGCTATTTGTTTAGCTTTAGACGGTTCTCTCAACTCTTTAATTTTTTGCGTTAAGAGTTCCACTTGTTGTGAGATGAGCTTGTTTTGGGCAAGGATGGCATCGTTCGTCCCTAGCTCAAGCACTCCCGGCTTCTTCAAAGAGTTGCCTCGACTTTGACTCTGAAGATCATTTAGAGCCATTCGATTTATAATGTTTGTAGCTTCTTCGGCACTTTTTGACAATAAAGAGCCACCCGAGGTAGCATCCAACAACGTCTTGCAATTTGGTTGAAGTCCATTTTTGAAGATATGGATTTGAGTCAATTCATCAAATCCATGCCCTTTACATTTCCGAAGCATGGACTTGAATCTTTCCCACGCTTCATTTAAGGATTCATTGATTCCTTGTGCAAACACCGAGATGGCCGTCTTTGATTCCATGAACCGGTTATGGGAGAAGAATCTTTCGATGAACTTTTCTTCTAACACGTTCCAGTATGTCATGACGGCTGGTGTTTGGTCTAAGTACCAATCTTTTGCTTTGCCGAGCAAAGCGTGGGGAAATAATCTTCTGAATAACGGGAGCTCCTGAGCCTGATCCACTCCGGCCGCCAATGCTATCTCATAAAATTTTGTGAGAAAAGCAAAGGGATCTTCATGGTCCATTCCGGTGAATGGACTTCCATATAATAAATTGAGAGTTCCCGTTTTCATCTCAGCTTGCCTTCCCGTGTGGTTGGCAAACTGAGCGGTGTTTCTTGGACTGTTTATGCATGGAGTAGAAATAGGCGGTTGTGGTGGTGGCTCCATGTTAGGTATGAATGGTGGTGGATTTGTGGTAGAAGAACTTTCTCCTTGCTCTTGACGTTGTCTAGCCTGTTGCCTCCGACGTCTCGTTTTGCTATTAAGCCTCCTTGCGGTTCTCTCGATCTCAGGATCAAAAAGAAGTTCGTCCACAGGGATTTGCCCTCGCATAAAACGTAAGCTGCACACTAAACCACACAAATTACAAGCACAAGTCAAAAATTCAAAGCTAAAAATTAAGCAACCATTGCGATGCTCGCAATATCAATTTACAATCCCCGGCAACGACGCCATTTTGTTTATTGTAATTTTAAGTGTCGGGTTTTTGTTATCGTATCCACAGGGATTGTAAGATATCACCGCCTTTCGATGGTTGTATTAATTCTAGCTTAAGGTAACAATAGGGTTTTGGTGTTTGTCACAGTATCTTGCATAAAAAGGTAATAAAATGCGATAAAAGTTTTGGTTTGAATATTTAAGAAATATGGCCAAAGTTAGGGTTCAACGATCACTTTGCATGTATTTGTTCGGTCAACAATCTTATAAACTCCTTTAGATGATAAATTATTTCACAAAGTCCTCCTAATGTGTTTCTCTCGAACACACATTGTGAGTTTTCCCATTTTGATCCATTGTTTATCTCTAACACAATCTATCAAAATGACAACTTTTTGGTTCAACCTTATGGTGAACAAAATCATTCATTACTATCTCTAGCTAACAAACAAGATTGGATGAAAACCTAGGTTAAGAGTTGGTAAACATCTCTCGATCATAAACCAACACAAAAAGTTTTGAATAAGAACAAAGTTTTCATCATATATTCACCATTAAAGAGTTTACAAATGAAGATCCTTACATTTACACACAAAGCTAATGATCATCTACATCTAACCTTGACAATTGGAGGACTTAGCTACTCATTTTCATGGTAGCTTGGTCGGCAAGTTTCGGAAGAAGGTTGATCAACATCCGAGTCGAATAATCGAGATTGGATGGGAATCCACCTTCTTTTTGTAAAAGATGGTTAAGAGATGAAGAGAAATGAAATTTTAGGTCACAAAAGATTCTTGGAACAATGCTGTAAAATATCTAGAGAAAGTACAAAAGTATGAAAAACTAAGGTCTGGCTCCAAAAAGTGGCACTTGCTACTTATAGAGCAGCTACTGGGCTATCATGTTCGCTAGGCGAGCAGACTGCTTCGCCTAGCGAACCCCTAAATTAGGCACCTGATGCACCTGCGCCCAAAGAAACAGCCTTTCTCAGACTGTCATGTTCGCCTAGCGAACAAACCTTCGCCTAGCGAAGGGCACGCTTCAACCTTCGCTCCAGTGAGGTTGAGAGGTTTTGCTACTGGAATCCTCGCTGGGAGCTCGCTAACGGCTCGCCTAGCGAGTGAGTGCTGGCTGCGCTTTTCACCAAGTCTGGACGTGTTCGCCAGACTCCTCGCTGGAAGCTCGCCTAGCGAGTATGGTGATGTTGCCTCTGTTAGATACTGGAGCTATTCGCTGCACGCTCGCTGGACGCTCGCCTAGCGAGTACTTCGCCACAACACTCGCCTAGCGAGGGAGCTGATGAATGCTTGTTCTATTTGATCCCTTTGCCACATTTCTTGTGTCTTCATTTTCTATTATTTCATGCCTACTTCCTGCACAATAACACACAAATCAAAGGTACCAAGATAGATTATCATTGTATTGCATTTCATCTGAAACAAAGGTGGTTTCGACATTTTAGAAAGGAAATGGAGTGAAAGATACCCATATTTGATAGCTCAAATAAGCACTTTTGGGTATCTAACACCTAGCACATGAAACATTCTATCCAATTCCTCAGACATGCCCAATCGAGGTAGAGTGTCAGAGCATAAATACCTCATTCGTGTTATCTTACGCTTGACGTGAGATGAGTAACGCCTCTCATGCTTCAGGTTGTCGAAAATGATGTCATGAAAATTTGGATGGCGAATGGTCCTTTTCCGAGGCCTGGACGGCTCAGCCTCTGGTTGCTTTCCCTTAGCAATTCGTCTAGGCGGCATAATTGGTCCCTGCTAAATTTTTTGAGCAAAAATAAAGTATGGAGTTAGGAGAAAAGGTTACCGTGTACTTGTGGAGGACGGAAAATGGAGTAGCTTTCATGAAGTGAGTCGGTGATTTGGACGATTTATGGTGGTAAAGGAATGAGCTTTAATGGTGGAGGTTATGGAGAAAAATGAAAAGTAATGAAGGAAGAAGGAGGGTTAAGTGAGAAAGAGAGAGAAAAGTGATAAAAATCTGATTAATAGGATTGATGTTGAGTTAAAGTGGTGTTTATTGGTGAAAAATCTGAGTTGGGACCACACAAAGTGGATTTGAAAAGTCAAAAAAACTGCCCCGGGTAAGACCCTAATTTTGACCCTAAGATCCCTCATGGCATCATATCATAGCTCATTGCATTGCCTCAAGGATCATAACATGTGTGGCTCCTTTACCCCATGGGTTGGGATTTGTGTGAGTTGGTTTGAGACCACCAAGCATGCTTGAATTGTATATTATTGCTTTTCCTATTTGTTTACTAACCAAAAGCACAAAAATATGTTACTAACCCCTTTTGTTTTGTAGCTCAAGTGATCACATGTGCCAATGCTCCTCGGAGGCTCCTAAGCTTAATGAAGTGCCAGATGAAGATGAAAGCAAGCATGAAAATGGTTCACAAAGCTCTCAATCGTCATATATGTCTCCCAAGTATCTAAATTTGTCAATTTGATCAAGATAAACCAAAGGGCTTGAGGATTGTTTCCCAAGGAAACCCTAATTCAATTGTGGATCAACTGTGCCTTGCTCATGAAAGCAACCTCAACCTACGATCAAATTCAATCAAGGGAAGTTCTTTCATTCATTATTTTATGCATATATGAGCCTATGTGAGTATCCTCAATCATTTATTCATCAAGATTTGAAGTTTGGACTTGAAAAGTTGACCAGTCAAGTCATCTGACTAAATTGAAATCCACTGAGACCTAACTTTTGCTGTCTTTGTCAAATGAAGATGACCCCTAGAGCAAAAATGTTCTTAAGAACCATATGAACAACTTTCATGTTCATCCAAAATTCATTTGAAACTTGAAAGGTCATCATTCATTTCAAAACATTATAGGTCATTTTGACTGAAACCCTAATTTTGGGTCAACTTCCCAAGGACCTAACTTCCTCAATCTTTATGATTTTGAGGTGAGACCAACTGCATTGGAAAGCTTAATATATCTACTTAAAATGTTATGTTGGACAAAATTTCATAGTCCTAAAATAAACACATGTGATAATATAAAACATTATAGGTCACTTTGGACATGAGCCATTGAATCTTGAAAAAGTCCAACTTTAAGTGCCCATAACTTTATCATCAAAAATCCAAATAATGCAAAATTTAAGTCCAAATTGATAGTCAGCTGCAAATGCTGCAATGCTCACAGCAACCCTATTTGCCATGGAAAATAGGAAGAATATCTCTCTCTGGGTAGCCACACAAGTACTATCACCCCTACCAAAGAGTGTGAAAGCTAGTACCTTCTGAGCGTAGCGAAAGCAGGGGTTCTAAATGCCAAATGCTTTAGCTCCCTTTTCCATATAATCGGTTCGACCCGTGATGGCCAACCAAAAAGTTTTAGCATCAAATCTATCCGGAACGGCCCCGGGGCCATACAGGGGTAAGCGGAGGATCTCACCTAGCTACTTAACCGTCAACTCATGTCCAATGTTATATAACCTGAAATGCATAGTGCCATAATAGTACATAATGGTACCTGTCCATCCCTTCTTCAGCGTAAACTCAATAGTGCTAAAAAAAATTAATGTAATGCACTCAAATGTAGGCGCCTCATAGTGCACAAATTATAGCATGCCTATCACATGAAACATTCTATCCAATTCCTCAGACAGACCCAATTGAGGTAGAGTGTCAGACCATAAATACCTCATTGGTGTTATCTTACGCTTGACGTGAGATGAGTAACGCCTCTCATGCTCCGGGTTGTCTAAAATGATGTCGTGAGAATTTGGATGGCGAATGGTCCTTTTCCGAGGCCTGGACGACTCAGCCTCTGTTTGCTTTCCCTTAGCAATTCGTCTACGCGACATAGTTGGTTTTTTGAGCAAAAATAAAGTATGGAGTTAGGAGAAAAGGTTACCGTGTACTTGTGGAGGACGGAAAATGAAGCAGCTTTTATGAAGTGAGTCTGTGATTTGGACGATTTATGGTGGTAAAGGAATGAGCTTTAATGGTGGAGGTTATGGATAAAAATGAAAAGTAATGAAGGAAGAAGGAGGGTTAAGTGATAAAGAGAGAGAAAAGTGATAAAAATCTGATTAATAGGATTGATGATGAGTTAAAGTGGTGTTTATTGGTGAAAAATCTGAGTTGGGACCACACAAAGTGGATTTGAAAAGTCAAAAAAACTTCCCCGGGTAAGACCCTAATTTTGACTTTAAGATCCCTCATGGCATCATATAATTGCTCATTGCATTGCCTCAAGGATCATAGCATGTGTGGCTCCTTTACCCCATGGGTTGGGATTTGTGTGAGTTGGTTTGAGACCACCAAGCATGCTTGAATTGTATATTATTGCTTTTCCTATTTATTTACTAACCAAAAGCACAAAAATATGTCACTAACCCCTTTTGTTTTGTAGCTTAAGTGATCACATGTGCCAATGCTCCTAGGAGGCTCCTAAGCTTAATGAAGTGGCCAGATGAAGATGAAAGCAAGCATGACAATGGTTCACAAAGCTCTCAATCGTCATATATGTCTCCCAAGTATCTAAATTTGTCAATTTGATCAAGATAAACCAAAGGGCTTGAGGATTGTTTCCCAAGGAAACCCTAATTCAACTGTGCATCAACTGTGCCTTGCTCATGAAAGAAACCTCAATCTATGATCAAATTCAATCAAGGGAAGTTCTTTCATTCATTATTTTATGCATATATGAGCCTATGTGATTATCCTCAATCATTTATTCATCAAGATTTGAAGTTTGGACTTGAGAAGTTGACCAGTCAAGTCATCTGACTAAATTGAAATCCACTGAGACCTAACTTTTGCTGTGTTTGTCGAATGAAGATGACCCCAAGAGCAAAAATGTTCTTAAGAATCATATGAACAACTTTCATATTCATCAAAAATTCATTTGAAACTTGAAAGGTCATCATTCATTTCAAAACATTATAGGTCATTTTGACTGAAACCCTAATTTTGGGTCAACTTCCTAAGGACCTAACTTCCTCAATCTTTATGATTTTAAGGTGAGACCAACTGCATTGGAAACCTTATTATCTCTACTTAAAATGTTTTGTTGGACAAAATTTCATAGTCCTAAAATAAACACATGTGATAATATAAAACATTATAGGTGACTTTGGACCAAAGCCATTGAATCTTGAAAAAGTCCAACTTTAAGTGCCCATAACTTTATCATCAAAAATCCAAATAATGCAAAATTTAAGTTCAAATTGATAGTCAGCTGCAAATGCTGCAATGCTCACAGCAACCCTATTTGTCATGGAAAATAGGAAGAATATCTCTCTCTGGGTAGCCACACAAGTATTATCACCCCTACCAAAGAGTGTGAAAGCTAGTACCTTCTGAGCGTAGCGAAAGCAGGGGTTCTGAATGCCAAATGCTTTATCTCCCTTTTCCACATAATCGGTTCTCCCCGTGATGGCCAACCAAAAAGTTTTAGCATCAAATCTATCAGGAACGGCCCCGGGGCCATACAAGGGTAAGCGGAGGATCTCACCTAGCTACTTAACCGTCGACTCATGGTCAAGGTTATATAACCTGAAATGCATAGTGCCACCTGCCGCACCCCAAAATTTGACTTTGGCTTTGTTGACCACATCTTGATTAATCTCGTTGTCTAGTATTCATCTAACTTCGCGTGACAACTGGTTTGATTAGGTTTTGTGTGTTTTCGTTGCTTACCGTGTTGTATTTCGTTGTTTTAGCAAAACCTGGCCGATATCGTTGCCTCGTATTTATCTCGCTTATCTCTGTTGTACGTGGCATCGCTTCGATTAGGTTTTGTGCATTTTTATCTATTTAATTGTTTGTTTGTCGGTATTTTGACTGTATTTCGAATATATTAGAGTTTTCGTATTGTCCGATTATTTGTGATTGTGTTTGTCAGCGTTTTCGTGATGTCGTGTTGATTTTATTATTGCCTAGGGTTGTTTATTTAATTACGCGTTGTGCCGTGTGATTTAATCGAGTCTGTTTGAGTCGTGTTGTTGATTTTACTGGTATACCGGTTTACTGGTTTATTGGTTTTATCAATTTGTCTGTTTTGCTGTGCTAATTGTCATCGTTTTTATCGCGTTCGTGTCGCTCGATTTTATCGTATTTTAATCGTGTGCCGTTTAATATTATTTGTGCTTAATATTAATTGTGTTTAGTTGTTAATTAGTTTATTTAATTAGGATTAATATTATATTAGTTTATTATTATTATTATATAATATATAAATTATATTATTAATTTATGTTAGATATTTTTTAGGTTTCTTATTGTTTAAGTAATCTAAATATATATTATTAATTTATGTTAGATATTTTTTAGGTTTCTTATTGTTTAAGTAATCTAAATATATATTATTAATTTATGTTAGATATTTTTTAGGTTTCTTATTGTTTAAGTAATCTAAATATATATTATTAATTTAAGTTAGATATTTTTTAGGTTTCTTATTGTTTAAGTAATCTAAATATATATTATTAATTTATGTTAGATATTTTTTAGGTTTCTTATTGTTTAAGTAATCTAAATATATATATATATAGATGTGGTTAGTAAGAAAAAGAGAAGGGAGGAAAGAAAAGGAGGTGGATCAGTAAGGAAAAAACATGTGGTGAGAGAAACAGAGAATTGAAAAGAAATATTTTTCCAAAAGCATTATCGTATTTCACTTGTTCTTCATTTTCGGTAACCCAAAATCGTCCCGATTATTCACCGAAACACAAAACCGATTTCATATCTTTGAAGTTCGTTGAGTCCAGGTCACAAATATCCAAGGTTCATTTCATTCCGGCGTCATTTCACCGATCAAAAGCGATGTTGAAGTCAGGTACTCACGAAGGCAGCCAGCACTGCGTCGGTGACGGTTTCCAGCTTTCGGTCGATCATTTGGACGATCAGAAGTTCATCCTCTTCACACAAGGTAATATTCTTCACTTATCTCTGAAATCGGCAAAGTTCCGGCTTGCCGACATGTGTTTTAATATATTATTTATCTATATATATATATATATATATATATATATATATATATATATATATATATATATATATATATATATATATATATTATTTTTGTCTATTATATATTATTTGTCTAAATGTACATATATATTATTTTGTCTACTATATATTTATGGTCTAAAATATATATATATATATATATATATATATATATATATATATATATATATATATATATATATATATATATATATATATATATATATATATATATATATATATATATATATATATATATATATATATATATATATATATATATATATATATATATATATATATATATATATATATATATATATATATATATATATATATATATATATTACTTTTGTTTACTAAATATTGTTTATCTTTTATTATTATTTTGCATATAAATGTTTATTTATATCAAATGTTTATTTTGTCTAAAGTAAATGTTTATATTGTTTTTTTATATTTGTTTATGTTGTTACTAACCGTTTCGTTTCAGTTTCAGCTCGATTAACTCAACTAACTATTCGTAATACTAACTATTCATAGCTAACTGTGTTGTAATAATTTACTTTCTCGCATTTTTTATGTTATGTATTGTGTGTTTAATCGTATTGTTCACGTTTTATGTTAAAAAATCGAAAAATCCAAAAAAGAGAAACCCGATGCGATTCCAACAGTCGCCGTTTAAGAAACCCTTTTCACACACTCACAAGTTTACTCTTGGGCTTCCTTATAATGAGCCCATTTATTTATTGTTTCAGGGTTTAGGCTCATTCAAATATTTTATTGTTCACCACATTCGGAACTGGAGAAAAGTTGATCGCCTTAGCATCGATCAAGTCTTGAACCTTATGTTGCAAAGCCCGACATCTTTCAATATGGTGGCCTGGTGCCCCAGAGTGAAAATCACAACGGACGTTTGCATCATAGCCAGGAGGCAGCACTGTTGGAGTTGCCATTGTACGCAATTCCACAAACCCTAACCGGAGTAGTTCGGGTAACAATTCGGCGTACGTCATAGGCAAAGGGTCAAATCTTCTATCAGGATTCAACCTCTGTCTCTGCTGAGGCTGGAAAGGACGTTGCTGTTGTTGTTGTTGTTGTTGTTGCGGTTGTCGCGGTTGTTGTTGCTGAACCCTTTGTTGTTGTGGACGAGGTTGAGGTGCAGGGATGGTCACTGCGGCCACTGGACGATACTGGTCCCTATTTGCATTAGCTCTATACGCACTCCCTCTGTGCTGTACAGCATTGGTTTCTCCTTCTCTACGGCGAGGTGCCCCAGAGAAGGGTTTCTTTGAAGAAGATGAGGAACCAGCATCATGGATCCTCCCAGCCTTTATCAGACTCTCAGTTCTTTCGCCGCAGATAACGACGTCAGAAAAACTTCCGAATGGGCAGCTTCCCATCCGGTCCATATAAACACCCTGAAGAGTACTGATGAACATATCAGTCAACTCCCTTTCCAGCATAGGGGGTTGAACTCTCGCAGCTAGTTCGCGCCATCTCTGGGCGTACTCTTTGAAACTCTCGTTGTTCTTCTGACATAAGCTCTGCAACTGAGTTCTGGTCGGAGCCATGTCCATGTTATGCTTATACTGCCTGAGGAACGCCTCACCCAGGTCTCTCCAGCACCGAATTGAATCCCGCTTTAACTCCATATACCAATCCAAGGATGCCCCAGATAGGCTGTCTTGGAAGAAATACATCCACATCTTCTCATCATCAGTGTATGCGGATATTTTTCTGTAGTATGCCTGCACATGGGTGCGAGGGCAGGAGGTACCGTTGTATTTATCAAATGACGGCGCCTTGAATTTGTGCGGGATTCTGAGTCCTTCAACCAGTCCCATGTTTGTAACATCAAAACCGAGGGAGTTTTGACATTCTATCGCCCTGATCTTCTCAGCAAGGGCCTCCACTTTGCGATCTCTCGCATCATTTCTACCCAAGATGTCGTCGTCTTCGCTGAGCATAGTGAACAAATCCTCTTGTCTGTCAACAATAGGAATTCTGTTACGGGCTGGAACCTGAATGACCCTGGCACTAGCAACATCTGGAGCGATCGGTTGACCGTCAACTCGGATACCCCTCAACTCTTCACCTACAGCATAGTTGTTGACGGGAATAGCAGCGGCAGGAGTGTCAGGAACTGGGTTTCCTTCTTGCAGAGGCTGGTTGGGCGGTGGTAGTGCAGCTTCTTGTCTCTGGACCAGTGCTCGGAGCTCTTCTTGACCTTGTGCAACCCCTTGCATCATGTGAATAAACTGGGCCATGCTTGCCCTCATCTCTGCCAACTCGGCTTGTACTTGATCCATGTTGCGTTGATGGTTGAGCCTCGTTGAGTAGCGGTGTGGTCTTTGATCAACTATCCTGCTTGGACACAGGAACCCACAGTGAGAAGACGGCACAAGAACACCTGTTATGCAAATGATATGATTATGATGTCTAATGATATGCATGATGCACATGAGATGCTCATTTCTCAGACATTCAAAGAGCCTGACCCATTCTGAAAAGATGGCAACCTGCAGCGACAAGAGAACGATACAAATACAGGGAAAAATGAGCAACAAGGAAGTGCTGATAACCTTATATACGAATAAGGGTAAAAAGGTCAATACAACCAAGATCAGCAGAATATTCGGATAAACAGAGTACAAAGAAAAAGAATCCCATCCAACAAGCCTGGAGGTGATTCTCAACAATAAAGATCCAAAGAGATGGATTACACACAAATGAATCCCATCCAACAAGCCTGGAGGTGATTCTCAACAAAACAAACAGAAATACAGTCTACGGCAGACGGTCTTCTGGAATGAGGGTCTTCAGGTAATGACACTGGTCTAACAACAGCGAACATTCTGAGCAATCCGGTAGCGGAGTGATCTTCTCTTTCAACTGTCTTCTCAGCTCCAAGACTTCTCCTCCAAGATACTCCTCTGACTTCTGTCTCAACTCCATCTCTTTCTTCAACTGAGAGTCTTTGTCTTTGAGTTGCTTCTCCAAGTCTCTGATCTTCTTCTGGTAGTTGACTTCTGCTCTCTGCAGTCTCAAACATTCCCTATGCTCTGCATCCATCAGGGATTCCATCTCCTCATACGATCTCTTCTTCCCCCTCGCTCTACTAGCATCCTCTCCTTGCACTTCCCTAAGTTGATGGGCCAAGTGCAGCTTGTCAGCTTTAGCTTTATATAGTTCCATCTGAGTGTCTTGATCCTTCTCTCTCAGACGACGACTCTCCATCAGGGCTTGCTTATAGTGCTCAGCAGGTACACTATCAGCAAGTACCAAAGGTGGTTGCTCTTGCAACGGCTCCATCCTATCGTAGGGTAGCAGCAAAGTTTCCACTCTCTTCTTTACCCAATCGGTGTAATCGGGCATTGCAATGGCAAACTTCTTCCCTAAGACGGCTCCATCCTTCACCCCAAGAGATCTCCAGGCTCTTCCAATCTGCTCCAATCTAACAGGGTCATCCTTCTTCTCAAAACACACACTCTCTGCTATCTCAGCTTCGAGTGGCCTTCTACTCATAACAAACCCTAGCTGGCGAAGGGAGAGAACTGGGTTATAGTTGATACAGCCTTTGGTCCCTATGAGCGGCACGTTCCGGAATTCACCACAACTCATGATAACATCCTTCACCTCCATCCGGTACGATTGCCATCTGATGTCGTAGGAAGTGAGCGACATGACCCTCTGAGTCCACTTCAGAGTGCTCTGGGTATCTACAAATGGTCCACTGGCTGGCAGGAGGGACATGAACCACTTGAACAGAAGAGGTAGGCAACACCTGATGGCCCCACCCTTACCATGCCTACTGTGGATGGCATAATAAGTATCTGCTAAGAGAGTAGGGACCGGATTCCCTCTGATGAAAATACTGATGGCAGTATGGTCAATGAAGTTTGGCATACTGGGAAATAGGATAATACCATAGATCATGGCAGCTAGCTGAGCGTGAAAAGCTTCCCAATTCCCCTTCTCCGCTTCAACTCTGGCTACTCTCAACAGAAACCTCAAAGGCAGACCTACTACTTCCCCACAGGGCTTCCAATTCTCACCAACCTCCTCAACACTCAACCGGAGAGCTCTGGCAATCAGTCTGAAGTCGACCTCCTTTGGGACGTCCAAGAAGGGAGTCTGATGCTGAATAGGGATACTCAACAGGATAGAGTACTCCTCAAGGGTAGGTGCTAACTGGTAATCCTGGAAAGTGAAGCATCTGAGCTCTGGGTCATAAAACTGAAGTAGTGTCTGCAGAGGCACTGGATCCACTACAGTCTTCAACACTGTCAAGATGTCTCCATACCGCCCAACAAAACTCTTCAACCGGTCGTCTGTCACGAGGCTACCCAACTCAACTAGCGGAGTCAACGGCTCACGGTGGAAACTGTAGGAACAGGTCTTCCGCTTCGGCTCGGGGACCGTTGCCATCTCTATCAGCAGACAAGCTCGGGAATGTACCTGAGAAATGATATGCATGCAGAGATTAGTTTTTTCTTTTTTTTGATTTTTTTTTATTTTTTTTATTTTTTCATTGCGTTTCTTTTGGAAAATAAATATGCTATGATGCACATGATGCAGACTGGACTGGCTGGTCGTGCAAACTCTGATACTAAGTCGGAGCTTCAGTCAAAATCAGAACATAAATCCAACTTATGGTCAAACTGATCACACTGTTATCTGAACTAGAGTCACCAACAGAACCAAAGTCACCAACGGTACCTGTAATGAATAACCCTTCCCCACTCACGGGTGTAGTCTAGGCCAGGGTAAAGCTGAGAGAAACGCAGCATAAATAACCTTTCGCAGAAATACTATCATATACACACCGGAAGTATGTAACGACAGTACCCCACCAGGGTCTGAACTGCTCGTGATATCAATGTTCCGCTAAGTGGCGCAATACCACCCGCTTCCCATGAATCACTCTATTCCTAATCATCCTAGATTTTCACTCATGGTCTGGGTATTGGACCTTTTACCTCAACTGACTCCCCCCCACACAGAGAAAACAGACAGCCAGCCAGTAATGAATAATGAATATGAAATGCAAACATCAATGCACACAATCAATGCAAACAATAAATGTACATATATACAATGAATACAATAAAATACAACAAGCAGAAAGCAACCAAAACCCTAATCCTAGAGAGCGCTAGGAGAGACTCGCTCAGGGAAGATGGACCAGCATAGGTCAACTTCTCTATATCCCCAGCAGAGTCGCCAGCTGTCGCATTACGCGAAAAACCGGCGGGAAAAGAAAGAAACAACAGAGCCGCCACCGTGCGTTATTTATCCCAAAAGAGGGAAAGGAAACGCTCGAAGTAAACCTGGGAAAGAACATGGTCTCGCGACCAAAGAGGATGGGTTCGGGAGTCGGTTATGCGAAGGGAAGGTGTTAGGCACCCTACGCATCCGTAGTACTCTACGGGATCCACGCACAAAAGGAAGAAAAATTGGTTGCTAAACACTGCTCAAACACACACACACTGGCTGAAAGAGACAAAAGAGACTGACTGAAACTGACTCGGCAGGATATCGCATCCTGGGCCTACTTAGTCTATCAGGCATAGACATCAGAGTCGAAGTAGTTCGGACTGGGGAAATGACACATGCTCGCTAGGATATCGCATCCTATGCATACGTATCTTCTCGGACGAGAGAAGAATCAGAGCATTCGTAGCTCGGCTGACACGCACACAAACAAAAGCAGGCAAAGGCAAACGTGGAGCCTGAATGCCAATCGCTGGACTTACATCAGCATCCGAACCAAAACACACACACACTGGAACCCAAATGCCACTCGATGGACTTACATCAGCTTCCAAGCACACAACAACACAACAAGTTAATAGGGAGTCGGGGACTCGAGCCTATAACTGCCAAACAACCCACACAAAAGAAAAGAAAAGGCGCCCGGAGAGATCAGCTCAATCTCCTGCCTACATACTTCATCTGGTGTGAAGATCAGGGCGATGTAGTTCCCCTACGCAGGGACAAGGATCTAGCCTAACCAGATAACAGAGGGAGACACAACTCTAGGGAGACTACGACTCGAGCCTAGATGTTGTCATGCAAAAGTCAACCCTAAGTTAAGGTTTCTAGCTAGCTGGCACAAGGGCCAACCTATCCTAAACAGACACAGGAAAAAGCAAAGTCTCGATTGCAACTAAGGCAAGAGAAAGGGGATATCTCAATCACAACAGGGGTGAGAGAAAAGAATTAGATGTTAGTGGTTAGTCAAAACTCGACAAGACATCGCATCTCGTGCCTACGTATCTCATCTGAACATGAGAATCAGAGTTGCCGTAGTTCGGCAAAACAGTTACTGTTGGTTTGTGTTTTTTAAGTGGACAACATTACTGCACAATCTACCTGATGCTCGACCTTTGGAGACTTACTCATCTGTAGTAGAAGGAGTGAATGTATCCTTAAGAGGGGATGGTGTTTGTTTGTGTTTTAAAGAAAGCAAGCAAGAAAGGAAGTCCTAGACAAAGGAACCGTGCTACCTTAATTGACATGCAAACGAGACTACTCGGAGTCTAACAACCTAGGGGATAAAATCACACCACAAAAGCACACACAAACATATACAGCATAAAGTAAACACACCAACAAGGGGGCTCAAACATGGGTTAGGTTTTAGTCGAGGGGTCACATCCACCTCAACAAACAAACCTCTGGAATGGGGTAAGTGTTGCTCTTAACCTTGCCATTGAGAGGCTAAGGTGAAGCAGATGAAAGGAGATGAGGGGTGTGCCTCATTGCTTCTATCCCTGGCCTGGGAGAGCATTTGACAAGAATGTGTGGGTTCAGAAAGTGGGAACCCTTCTACACATTGGATACTGACTCAACTGTGCAATTGCACAAGATCTTGGGCTAGGATCTCAGTGCTACAACCATGTAATGGGAGCACTGAGAAGACTCACTGAATAGTAGGGGATAGATTGCTTATCCCTTTGATCTACCAATTGCCTCTTCACTTAGGAGGTCTTTGACTCTGTACAGGGACAAAGTAAACATACACAAACATTGCCTCTTAAGGAGGACTTCAGACAGTTTGCCCGGCCAAGTAACAAGCCGGGTCTCCAGACTACATGAAGTAAAAGAGATTATACCTCAAGCAAGTTGCTAAAAAGCAAAGCAAATCAAGTTCAGAGAACTTAAGCAACTAAAGTACCTGAAAAAATCAAACCAATCAGTAAACAGTTCCAAAGTTAAAACCAAAAGGAATGGATAAACAGTCAACCACAGAAGGTCAACTGTGCAAAGCAAGACTCAAACACATGAATCAAACCTACAAAACAAAGGTTAGTATATGATATGTGATCAAAACCAATCACATTTGTATGATCTCAATGGCAATGGTGCTTAACCTGAAACAGAAACTCAATAGTAAGCACAAAAGACCACTAGGACTAGCCTAGGGTCAAGGATGAAAGAAAAAAGTCAACACAGCAAGGAAAAGTCAACCAAAACCAAAGTCAAACATTTGAGAAGCTATCACAATTGGGCCCACATTCAAATCATGCATTATTATCATTTCATGACCATTTGAAGTCAAAGTAAGGCAAAGGAAAGCACACAAAAGTCAACAGAATGACTTGCATCAAAAGTCAACCCAAACATTTTCAAAAATCATCAAATAAATCACACTCAATCCTAACATCTAACATGGTAGACATGTAAAATTTCATGGCATTTGGATGAGAGGAAGGCAGTCAATTAAAATCATGAAGTCAAACCAAGTTCAAGCATGAACAATGAAAGTCAACAAACATGGGTCAACTTCAAAAAATCATATCAAATTGAAAACAGATGAGAAATGAATGAGATTAACACCAATGCAAATCTCAAGATGTCTAGTTATCACATATGAAATTTCATGATCATACAATATGGTATGAGAATTTCCCAAATGATTTGGCAACATGTAGCACAAAAAGTCAACCATTGACTAGGCAGGGAAGAAAATTCACAATCAAATGGAAAACAGAACAATTAATTCCAAGAAAATTCATACACCAACTAGACATGTAAGATATCATTCATGCAAAATTTGGGGTCAATTGGATGTAAGGAAGCATGTCAAACAAAATTGGGAAAATGCACATCATTCATGTAGCACCAAATGTAACACCTCACTTCAAAAATTCAAATCTCACACACCACATATGATAAATGCACAAACTTTATATCAAAATGAAGGTGAATGTGTCTAGTTTCTCCACAAAAAATTTCAAGACCAAAGGATGCATCATCATTATTTCACAAAAGAAATGGCAAGAGGTATCAATTTTTGTCACATTTCACAAACCCTAGAGCCAATTAATATCCAGACAAGCAAAAAATTAATAAAATTCATGATAAAATAGAGGACATGCTTGTGAACATGATGGAAAAAGTTTCATAATTTTTGGATTTAATTTGAGTGAAAAATGGATTTTAGAAGATGAGTGAATAAATGAGACAAAACATGAACAAATGCAACATGATTTAATGGGTCAACATGAGTCAGCGTGGCAAAGTGGTAAATAACCCCTTCATTTAACAAAACGACACAGTTTAAGGCAAAGGCAGGGAATGTTGTGATTGGTCCATTCTCAATGGAATAGTAGCATGCAAGGGAAACAACAACAACAGCCATTCGAGTTTCAACATTCTGGGCAACATTCAATGTTCATGCAAATTAGGGTTTTGACTAAACATCAGCATGCATTTCATCATCTTCATGCAATTAATTAAAATGAAATCCAACGACAGCACATAAACAGTATGGCATGGCAAGCAGTAGGTCCATGCAATATCATGCAACAGAGCAACAACCAAGGGCATTCAAAATTCTGGACAGCCAACTAGGGTTTGAGCAGCAGCATGCATTCATGTTCATCATGCAATCGACCAAAAATTATGAACAATAAACACATCCAGCATCAACAATCAAGCACGGCCTATGAAACACCATCATCATATAACATCAACCAACAACAAAACAAACATTAATCATGGGAAATTCTGGACAGGGTAGGTTTAAACAACAGCATGCATTCATCATCACTATGAACTCAAAAATCTCAACATGCCCAGAACAACAAATTAAATACAGCAATAGCATTAACAAACCTCAAATAACAAGAATCCAACCATGGTTGTCACTGAATCAACAACAAATGAGCAAATCGATGGAAAATAGGTTTGGATGCAAAAATGTAAACTCAGATTTCTCCCTCATGTCACAACCATTTCATACGAAACAAATTGCATTGAAACTAGCATACCAAGACCTTTCATAAACATAGCATAGCAAGGCATATGGTGGAGGTCGATTACTTACTTGGTTTTGAAGAAATTGTAGCAACAGTGGTGTATTGATGGTATAAGCTTGAAACAGATCTCCTTTGTGCTTTGGATTGATGGATTCTTGAAGCTAGTCAGCTCAATGATGCTTGAGAACTTCCAAATCTCCTTTCACCATTG
Organism: Lathyrus oleraceus; assembly: GCF_024323335.1. NCBI lineage: Eukaryota > Viridiplantae > Streptophyta > Magnoliopsida > Fabales > Fabaceae > Lathyrus > Lathyrus oleraceus. Next base: position 19,790,448 of record NC_066579.1, read on the forward strand.
TTGTAACTTCATATAGCAGCAGCACGAATTGAAGCCACAGCAAGGAAACAGGGTTTCAAACTCACTCAAGGTTATTGGTAGATGATGAGAATACAAAGCTAGCTCGAATCTCTTTGGGAATTTTGGCCAGAAATTACAATTTGGTGAAAATGGTGATTTGAGAGTAGAGAGAATTCTGTATGGTGGTTGTTGTGTGTCTAGGTTTAGAAATGCAGAAAAGTTGATCTTATACCTCTGTTTAGCAATGCCTAATCCATGTGTTAAGCTGGTTTGGTTTAAAATGAATCATTTGCCATTTTGCTAAGTGTGAACCAAATGAACATGGAGGGTGCAAGTGGTACACGAATTGGGCTTTGGGATAGGCTGCAAATGACCTTTGTTTATGCTGTTTTTGGTCTGCTGAAGAATTGTTATTCTTGCCTTTGCTTAATGAAGCCATTTGCCAAAGTTACCAATTTTGCACCCTTGGCCAAAATGGTGGTAAGATGATATTATGAGCACAAATTTTGACTTGAGACATGTTGCAAATGACATTTAGAAGGAATCCCAATTGGCCAAATGTGTCAAAGATGTTTAAATCAAAAAGTCAAACTTGAGTCAAACTTGATTTTTAAATGGAAAAGATCAAAAAATGCCATTTTGATTGGCAAAGTTTTGGAGGGTGAAATTTATATTTTTGGAAAGAGGATTAAAAATGTGGTTTGTAGGAAAAAAACCCACCAAATTTGGCCTTATGGTTCATGAGATATGGCTCTTTGAAGTTCACAAATTTTTGAAATTGAATTGATCATATCTTGACAACCACACATGGGATTTTGATGTTCTTGGACTTTTTGAAAATGGGAGAACAAGATCTTCAACTTTCATGTTGGACAAAAATTCATTTGGAGCTTGTATCATGATGCAAGTTGAGGATCAAGAAGTTTCCATTTTTGGCAGTTGAAATTACAGGTCCACTTTCTATTTTTGGAAATTTTCTGATTGGCTTCAAATTCTTCCATGATGTTGATTGCCATGACATATGAGGCTTATTAGGACATGAATAAGCTCCTTCAAACCATTTCCATCCATCAAAACCATAAAATCAACCACAGTTGACCAACTTTGACTTTTCTAGGGTTTTGGACTTGACTGTGCACTTCTGATGAATTCCAAACCCTAATTCCTTGAGACCTTGACTTCAAATGATGTCCCAAGACATATGAACTCTTGATTATTGATCATGGTGCCCAAATTCCACAAGAATGGCCACCATCCACTGCTTTGACTGATTGTTGACTGTCTAGGGTTTTTGCCTGGCTGTGCATGGACTGATGACCTTTGAGCCTGCAACCCTTGACTTGAACACTTCAAATAGACCTCCAAGACATGTGAACTTGTTGGGCAAACCTTAGGGCTTTGATTCCTTGAGAAACACCCTTGCTTGATTGGTTGACTGATCTCCTGATCAGTTTGACCTAATTCTTGCTTGCTTGCTCTTGAGGCAACTGGGGGACAATGCAAATGCTATGCAATGGATCATGATATGCTATGACTTAATATGAAATGATATGTACAATGATAGGTGCAAATTTGAGGTGCTACAGCTGCCCCTATTCAATCAGCTGAGAACCCGAACGGATGATAGCAATGGCTGTCAGACTTTCAGGGTAAACAGGGATTGAATACAAAGAACCGTAGAATTTGCACCAACTGGATATAATACAAAGGAACCACGTCATTTACCGATGACAACTGCATGACAGCTTCAGAAAAGCAAAACCATTTACCGATGGTTGGAAAACTGGAAACTTGATATTTACCGATATCAACTTCAGCAAGACCATTTACCGATGGCTGCTGGGGAAAACAAATTTCTGAAAAACCAAACCATTTACCGATGGTTAAAACTTGATATTTACCGATATCAACTTCAGCGAGACCATTTACCGATGGCTGCTGGGAAAAACAAACTTTGGAAAAACAAAACCATTTACCGATGGTTAAAACTTGATATTTACCGATATCAACTTCAGCCAGACCATTTACCGATGGCTGCTGGGAAATAATTTGATGTAGAGAGGAAGCAAGACCATTTACCGATGGTGGCTTCAAAGAAACTTGACATTTACCGATATCAACTTCAGCCAGACCATTTACCGATGGCTGCTGCAACTGGGAATTCGATATTTACCGATATCGAAGAAAGCTGGGCCATTTACCGATGGCATCTCCGCTTGGGGAGGAACAGAATCTTTGTGGTGATACTAGACAAAACGTTTACCGACGACTTCTGGGGATTTTGATTTTATTGACAAGAGAACAAAGAATGACCAGACATTTACCGATGACTGGGATGAGACACGATGTTTACCGACATCGAAAGATGATGTTTACCGACATCAAAAAGAATGACCAGACATTTACCGATGACTGGGGTGAGACACGATGTTTACCGACATCGAGGGATGATGTTTACCGACATCAAAAAGAATGACCAGACATTTACCGATGACTGGGAAGAGAAATTTATTGGTGAGAGACAAACAAATATTTGCAACTGGAAACCTGGGTAGGACATTTACAGATGACTCTACTGGGGATTTCTAGCTGGGGAATGATCAGACATTTACCGATGACTGAAAGAAAGACTCGATGTTTACCGACACCGAAACAATGGCGTTTACCGACACCAAAAAATGACCAGACATTTACCGATGACTGGGTGGAACTCGATGTTTACCGACACCGAAACAATGGCGTTTACCGACACCAAAAATGACCAGACATTTACCGATGACTGGGTGGAACTCGATGTTTACCGACACCGAAACAATGGCGTTTACCGACACCAAAAATGACCAGACATTTACCGATGACTGGGTGGAACTCGATGTTTACCGACACCGAAACAATGGCGTTTACCGACACCAAAAATGACCAGACATTTACCGATGACTGGGTGGAACTCGATGTTTACCGACACCGAAACAATGGCGTTTACCGACACCAAAAATGACCAGACATTTACCGATGACTGGGTGGAACTCGATGTTTACCGACACCGAAAGAATGGCGTTTACCGACACCAAAAAATGAGAAACACACGCGGGTGCTGACATGACACTTACTGGTATTACAAAGAACAGAATCTGGGATATGTTGAAGCAAGGCTGATCACTTGCCGGGGGTCTCACTGGGGAGAAACAAACTTTCTGTCACCATCGGGTGAGGAAATAAACCTCTGTCACCATCGGGTGAGGAAATAAACCTCTGTCACCATTGGGTGAGGAAATAAACCTCTGTGGGGATAACAATTCTGAATGCTGTCAAAGCAACTGTAGCAGACTTGATGCTGATGTTGAACATAAATGATCCGCCTCTGCCGGGGATACAGTCTGATGTGGTTTCGAACACATGAATGCATATGTTTGAATTTTTCTATGGCGTAATGCTCCATATGGGATGGAAATGCTACGCAGTTTGAGGATTGCAATGATTACTATATGCAATGCAGTATGATGAGAACTCTGCGGGGAAAGATACACAGGACGACTGTGCTGAGGAATCTTCAAGACAAATCCACTGGGGGACAAGGACAAGGCAACTGCTGGGGAAAACAATACAAATCCACTAGGGGAAGGCAAAGCAACTCGCTGGAGAGTAATGAAGCAACTCTGCTAGGGGAAAAACAAGGGGAAACCTGCTGGGGTAGCCCAATCAATCCACAAAAATTCCGCTTGGGGAAAGGAAAGCTCCGCTGGGGGATACTAAACCAGGCAACTCTCTGGGGACAAGGCTCGTACAAACCTCAGATGAAATAGGCCCTGCTTTGGGGAATAACCGCTACTCCGCCGGGGACGACCCACAATGTTCACAAGTAGAAACGACTCAGCTGGGGAAGTAGGTATCCGTCTGTCATGGACACCCGTCCAATCCACTGGTAGGATGAACTCTGCTGGAGAGATAACTGCTTCGCTGGGGAAGGCTCAAATAAACCATAGCTAGGAGAATGATTCCGTCTGGGGAAAACACTGCTGGGGAATGCTCACAAGTGACGACCTTACTGGGGAAAATATTCACAGGTGACGACCTGCAAATCGGGACAACAGATGCCCCAGGGAGTACATGGACAAGATACGGTCAAGTGTCCTCAATCATTCAAAATGATTTTCAAATGTTTTAATTTTTCTGCACATCATTGTTTAGCCTTCATGTTTTCATATGCAATGTTTATCAAAAATTCGGACGTTTTTTGCAAACAAAACAGTAAAAGTAAAAACAAGAGAGCAATTTATCTGAATAACGACTTTTATTGATTGAAAGTGTGCCTGAAGAGGCAAATACATTGGGAAGCAATTCCTAGAAAGAGGTAATTGCGCACAAAAGGAAAAAATAAACTATCCTAATGGCAATGTGAACACGACATCCACTGTTTCCCAACTCTGTTATAACTCATAGATCATCAGTTTTCTCCCAGTTCTTTGCTTTCTGAGAAGACTGATTGGACCGATCACATCTGTCGAGATGGTAGCTGACGAAGCATGACGAAGTACAGATGACTCAGACTGTAGTCTTCGCTTTAATCCCTCTTTTGGCTGGATCGCCCTTTCGGGTTTTCAATCCACCGGGATACCCATTTTTGCCTAAGTCGCCCTTGCGGGTTTTCGACTTACCGGGTGTACATTTTTTCATTATTATCCCTAACTTTTGCCCGAACCTTTCTTTCTGTTTTTTTGGTTCGCCGGGATGCCCATTTTTGCCTGGACTCTTTTATTCTTTTTGTCCAGCGGGTCAAATTATGCGAAGTATTTTTTGACTACATCTGAGTTGACAGGGGAAGGAAAGTCTTCACCATCCATAGTTGTAAGCATCAAGGCTCCACCGGAGAAGACCTTCTTCACAACATATGGACCTTCGTAGTTAGGAGTCCACTTGCCCCTGTTATCTGTACCGGGAGGAAGGATCCTCTTCAAAACCAGATCGCCAGTTTGAAATGTCCGAGGACGCACTTTCTGATCAAAGGCTCGCTTCATCCTTCTCTGATACAACTGCCCATGGCAAACAGCTGCTAACCGTCTTTCTTCGATAAGGCTTAACTCATTAAACCTTGTACGAATCCACTCGGCTTCATCCAGCTTGACATCCAATAATACCCTTAGAGAAGGGATCTCCACCTCAACTGGTAGGACTGCTTCCATACCATACACAAGGGAGTAGGGGGTGGCCCCGGTCGACGTACGTACTGAGGTACGGTACCCATGCAAAGCGAAAGGCAACATCTCATGCCAATCTTTGTACGTAACGACCATCTTCTGCACAATCTTCTTGATATTCTTGTTAGCTGCCTCTACAGCACCATTCATCTTCGGTCTGTAAGGAGAAGAATTGTGATGTTCAATCTTGAAATCTCTGCACAAGTCTTTCATCATCTTGTTGTTGAGATTCGAACCATTGTCAGTGATGATTCTCTCAGGAACTCCATAACGACAGATGATTTCTTTCTTGATGAACCGGGCAACCACTTGTTTGGTGACGTTGGCGTAGGAAGCTGCTTCTACCCATTTGGTGAAGTAATCAATCGCAACCAAGATGAAGCGATGTCCATTAGAAGCAGTTGGCTCTATCCTCCCAATCATGTCAATGCCCCACATGGCGAACGGCCAAGGCGAGTTCATGACATTCAACGGGCTTGGTGGTACATGCACCTTATCAGCGTAGATTTGACACTTATGGCATTTCCGAGCGTATTTGAAGCAATCGGATTCCATAGTCATCCAATAATATCCGGCTCTCAGCAATTTCTTCGACATTGCATGACCACCAGCGTGGGTACCAAACGAACCCTCGTGCACTTCTTGCATTAACATGTCTGCTTCGTGTCTATCCACGCATCTGAGCAAGACCATGTCAAAGTTCCTCTTGTACAGCACATCATCCTGATTCAGATAAAAGCTTCCAGCTAGCCTTCTCAGGGTCTTCTTATCATTCTTCGATGCACCCTCAGGATACTCTTGAGTCTTGAGGAAATTCTTGATGTCATAATACCACGGCTTATCATCAATAGCGTTAACAGACTCGGCTGCAAACACATACGCAGGCCTCTCGAGTCGATTTATCGCAATATTCGGCACATGATTCCACCAATGAACTCTTATCATAGAGGATAAAGTAGCCAAGGCATCAGCCATCTGATTCTCGTCTCGAGGGACATGATACAACTTCACCTTCTTGAAGAACGTCAGTATTCTTCTGGTGTAATCTCTATACGGAATCAGATGCGGCTGGTTCGTATTCCAATCTCCATTGACCTGATTGATCACTAGAGCTGAATCTCCGAATATGTCAAGTGTTTTGATCCTCAGATCAATGGCTTCTTCTATCCCCATGATACAAGCCTCATACTCAGCTTCATTGTTGGTAACGTCGAAAGTCAATCTGGCAGAGAAAGGTATATGAGCACCTTTGGGATTGATCAACACTGCCCCAACACCGTTACCGTTCATGTTCACAGCCCCATCAAACATCAGTGTCCACTTGTCATCAGGATCCGGTCCTTCCTCGACAAGCGGCTCTTCACAGTCTTTCGTCTTTAGGTACATGATGTCTTCATCAGGGAATTCAAACATCATAGGCTGATAGTCGTCAATCGGTTGTTCGGCAAGATAGTCTGACAGAATACTACCTTTGATGGCCTTCTGTGACGTGTACTGAATGTCATATTCTGTTAAGATCATTTGCCAACGGGCAACACGTCCGGTGAGAGCTGGCTTCTCAAAGATGTATTTTACTGGATCCATCCTAAAAATCAACAGAGTAGTATGGTTCAACATATACTGCCTTAGTCGGCGAGCAGCCCAGGCCAAAGCACATCAAGTTTTCTCGAGCAGTGAATATCGTGTTTCACAGTCGGTAAACTTTTTGCTTAGGTAGTATATGGCATGCTCTTTTCGACCAGACTCGTCATGCTGTCCCAATACACACCCCATCGAAGTCTCGGTGACTGATAGGTACATTATCAGTGGTCTCCCAGGAACTGGAGGGATAAGGATTGGGGGTTTCTGTAGATACTCCTTAATTTTGTCAAAAGCTTTCTGACAATCATCATTCCATTTGATCGCCTGGTTCTTTCTGAGTAGTTTGAAAATGGGTTCACATGTGGCAGTTAGATGAGATATGAACCTTGCAATGTAGTTCAACCTCCCTAAAAACCCACGGACTTGCTTTTCCGTCTTCGGTTCAGGCATCTCTTGAATAGTTTTGACTTTAGCTGGATCTACCTCAATCCCTTTCTCACTGACAATGAAGCCTAAAAGCTTCCCGGATCTTACCCCAAACGTACACTTGTTCGGATTCAGCCTCAGTTTGAACTTGACCAGTCTGTCAAACAACTTCTGCAGATTTACCAAGTGCTCCTCTTCCGTCTGCGACTTCGCAATCATATCATCCACGTACACTTCGATTTCGTTGTGCATCATGTCATGAAAGAGAGTCGTCATTGCCCTTTGATAGGTAGCACCGGCATTCTTCAGCCCAAACGGCATCACTTTGTAGCAGAACGTGCCCCAAGGTGTAATGAATGTCGTCTTTTCCATGTCCTCTGGCGCCATCTTGATCTGGTTATAGCCCGAGAAGCCGTCCATGAAAGAGAATACCGAGGACTGAGCCGTATTATCCACCAATACATCAATGTGAGGTAAGGGGAAATCGTCTTTCGGACTCGCCCTGTTCAAATCCCGGTAATCGACACACATTCTGACTTTGCCATCTTTCTTCGGCACGGGCACAATGTTGGCAACCCACGGCGGGAAACTGGTGACAGCTAGGAAACCTGCGTCCCACTGTTTCTGAACTTCTTCCTTGATCTTGACAGCCATATCAGGACTAGTTCTGCGAAGCTTCTGCTTGACCGACGGACACTCTTCTCGGAGAGGTAATCGATGCACCACAATGTCTGTATCCAGACCCGGCATATCTTGGTATGACCAGGCGAATATTTCCACATATTCTCTTAGCATCTCGATTAGTCTCCTCTTGACAGAGTCTTCTAAAGCAGCCCCAATCTTGATCTCTCTTCTGGCGTCCTCAGTACCCAGATTAACAGTTTCCAACTCTTCCTGGTGAGGTTGGATGACCCTTTCCTCTTGCTTCAGTAGTCTGACCAATTCTGCAGGGAGTTCACAGTCTTCCTCACTCTCCTCTTCAGCTTGGTAGATGGGATTGTTGAAATCATACTGAGCTATAACAGAGTCGTTCACAGTGGATGCCAAAAGATCATTTCTGCATGTTTAATGTTTTGTCTTTAGAAAAAGATTTCAATAAAGTCACAAAAAACAAAAACATTGCCATTTTTATTGTTTTGAAAAAGTGGAAAACAAAAATAGAAAGACAAAGATCTCAAAATTTGATTGAAAAACGTCCTTTATTTATAAACATTGTGAACATGATGTGGCCCTACAATGAACCACTACGCCTTGGGCAGAACGTAGGGTTTTCATGCAAAATGAAAAACAAAAGAAAATTACTCTGTCAGTAGAGTAACTTGGACCACTTCTTCAGCCGTCCAGTTGTTGATAATCTCGCCTGGTGCACAAGGGCGGACCCAGACATCCAAATCGCGATCACAGTCTTCACCATCAGTAGCAAAGACATCCCCATGGTTCATCAGCCCAGCGCTGGTGAAGGTGCTCGGACCTGCTTGTACATGCTGCTCTTCTTGGAGAGGCTCGTACCCGATGCCGAATTTGTCTTCTTTAACTGGCAGGTCGACCATCTTGCCCCAGCCTTCTGCTCTGCCAGAGTCCACAACTTCCTTGGCTTGCTTGTATGACGAAATTGAAGCACCCGGCTTCCTCTGCTCAGCACAAGCAACCCCTTCCAATGCCACAGTCTCGAATGCCTGGCACAGGGTTTCGTGGATCTCGCCATCCACCTCAACATATTTGAATGAGGAGAGATGACTCACCAGAATCTCCTCTTCACCACATACAGTCACGATCTGACCGTTCCAGACATACCTGAGTTTCTGATGGAGAGTTGACGAGACTGCTCCAGCGGCGTGAATCCAAGGACGCCCCAATAGACAGCTATAAGCAGGCTGAATGTCCATCACATAGAAAACGATATCGAAGACTTCCGGACCTATCTTCACTGGCAAGGTGACTTCACCAAACACAGACCGTTTGGATCCGTCGAATGCACGCACAATCAGGTCACTGGGAGTGAGCACGACTCCCTCGACATCAATCTTCTTTAGAATTTGCTTGGGCAGGACATTCAGGGACGACCCGGTGTCCACTAGCACGTGAGATAGTACTGCACCTTTGCACTCCATAGTGATGTGCAAGGCTTTGTTGTGATTGCGACCCTCAGGCGTTAGGTCTAGGTCAGTGAAACCTACACCGTGCCTGGTACTCACATTAGCTAGTACACCTTCCAGCTGGTTGACAGATATCTCTTGCGGGACGTATGCCATGTTCAGCATCTTCAGCAAGGCGTCCCGATGTGCCTCAGAACACATCAGCAAAGAGAGTATCGAGATCTTTGAAGGAGTTTGATTGAGCTGATCCACAATCTTGTAGTCACTCTTCTTTATAATCTTCATAAACTCCTCAACATCTTTTTGAAAAGAACCCTCAGCCTCCTTCTGAGCCGGTTCTTCGTCAACCACTGCTTGTTTGCCCTTAGCCCTTGCAGATGACTCAGCAGCAGCATCCCTCACAGGCTGAGGGGCAAACAGTCGTCCACTCCTAGTGAAACCTCCCTGTCCTCCAACATTGTCCACTACCGGACTTGCAACAGCCGGGATCCTCACAGGAGCACTGATAGTAACTGGTGCTTGCACAGCTGGTCTTGTCTGGTTACCAGCCCTTCTATCTCGGCGATAGGCGTTGTCGTATCTCCAAGGCACAGCTCTACTATTTTCAACTTGTCCTCTGCCGGACGCCACAATAGTAACTGGTGCACGGATGGTTACCGGAGCAGGGATGGTAACCGGAATATTGCTTGTTGTGGGTGCACTGACAGTCCCACGCCCTCGTCCCTCAGACGGCTTATAAAAGATGGTGACAGTAGACACTGCCCCATCATCCTTAACGGCCCGGCTGAATTGCAAACAGCCCTCATCCATTAACTTCTGGATTCCAGCCCTCAGCTGGTCACAACCATTCACAGCTTCTGAACAACCCAAACACTCTTCTTGACAACCTGGGTCAACACCCCCCTTCAGCAAACGGCCCTTGATTACCGACAAAGAAGTCTGCACATCTTCAATATTGACAACCAAGTCTTCAGCTTCTCCATCTTCAACATTGTTAACCCTATGCCCACATGCTGAGGCATAGGATTGTTCACCACATTCGGAACTGGAGAAAAGTTGATCGCCTTAGCATCGATCAAGTCTTGAACCTTATGTTGCAAAGCCCGACATCTTTCAATATGGTGGCCTGGTGCCCCAGAGTGAAAATCACAACGGACGTTTGCATCATAGCCAGGAGGCAGCACTGTTGGAGTTGCCATTGTACGCAATTCCACAAACCCTAACCGGAGTAGTTCGGGTAACAATTTGGCGTACGTCATAGGCAAAGGGTCAAATCTTCTATCAGGATTCAACCTCTGTCTCTGCTGAGGCTGGAAAGGACGTTGCTGTTGTTGTTGTTGTTGCGGTTGTCGCGGTTGTTGTTGCTGAACCCTTTGTTGTTGTGGACAAGGTTGAGGTGCAGGGATGGTCACTGCGGCCACTGGACGATACTGGTCCCTATTTGCATTAGCTCTATACGCACTCCCTCTGTGCTGTACAACATTGGTTTCTCCTTCTCTACGGCGAGGTGCCCCAGAGAAGGGTTTCTTTGAAGAAGATGAGGAACCAGCATCATGGATCCTCCCAGCCTTGATCAGACTCTCAGTTCTTTCGCCGCAGATAACGACGTCAGAAAAACTTCCGAATGGGCAGCTTCCCATCCGGTCCATATAAACACCCTGAAGAGTACTGATGAACATATCAGTCAACTCCCTTTCCAGCATAGGGGGTTGAACTCTCGCAGCTAGTTCGCGCCATCTCTGGGCGTACTCTTTGAAACTCTCGTTGTTCTTCTGACATAAGCTCTGCAACTGAGTTCTGGTCGGAGCCATGTCCATGTTATGCTTATACTGCCTGAGGAACGCCTCACCCAGGTCTCTCCAGCACCGAATTGAATCCCGCTTTAACTCCATATACCAATCCAAGGATGCCCCAGATAGGCTGTCTTGGAAGAAATACATCCACATCTTCTCATCATCAGTGTATGCGGATATTTTTCTGTAGTATGCCTGCACATGGGTGCGAGGGTAGGAGGTACCGTTGTATTTATCAAATGACGGCGCCTTGAATTTGTGCGGGATTCTGAGTCCTTCAACCAGTCCCATGTTTGTAACATCAAAACCGAGGGAGTTTTGACATTCTATCGCCCTGATCTTCTCAGCAAGGGCCTCCACTTTGCGATCTCTCGCATCATTTCTACCCAAGATGTCGTCGTCTTCGCTGAGCATAGTGAACAAATCCTCTTGTCTGTCAACAATAGGAATTCTGTTACGGGCTGGAACCTGAATGACCCTGGCACTAGCAACATCTGGAGCGATCGGTTGACCGTCAACTCGGATACCCCTCAACTCTTCACCTACAGCATAGTTGTTGACGGGAATAGCAGCGGCAGGAGTGTCAGGAACTGGGTTTCCTTCTTGCAGAGGCTGGTTGGGCGGTGGTAGTGCAGCTTCTTGTCTCTGGATCAGTGCTCGGAGCTCTTCTTGACCTTGTGCAACCCCTTGCATCATGTGAATAAACTGGGCCATGCTTGCCCTCATCTCTGCCAACTCGGCTTGTACTTGATCCATGTTGCGTTGATGGTTGAGCCTCGTTGAGTAGCGGTGTGGTCTTTGATCAGCTATCCTGCTTGGACACAGGAACCCACAGTGAGAAGACGGCACAAGAACACCTGTTATGCAAATGATATGATTATGATGTCTAATGATATGCATGATGCACATGAGATGCTCATTTCTCAGGCATTCAAAGAGCCTGACCCATTCTGAAAAGATGGCAACCTGCAGCGACAAGAGAACGATACAAATACAGGGAAAAATGAGCAACAAGGAAGTGCTGATAACCTTATATACGAATAAGGGTAAAAAGGTCAATACAACCAAGATCAGCAGAATATTCGGATAAACAGAGTACAAAGAAAAAGAATCCCATCCAACAAGCCTGGAGGTGATTCTCAACAATAAAGATCCAAAGAGATGGATTACACACAAATGAATCCCATCCAACAAGCCTGGAGGTGATTCTCAACAAAACAAACAGAAATACAGTCTACGGCAGACGGTCTTCTGGAATGAGGGTCTTCAGGTAATGACACTGGTCTAACAACAGCGAACATTCTGAGCAATCCGGTAGCGGAGTGATCTTCTCTTTCAACTGTCTTCTCAGCTCCAAGACTTCTCCTCCAAGATACTCCTCTGACTTCTGTCTCAACTCCATCTCTTTCTTCAACTGAGAGTCTTTGTCTTTGAGTTGCTTCTCCAAGTCTCTGATCTTCTTCTGGTAGTTGACTTCTGCTCTCTGCAGTCTCAAACATTCCCTATGCTCTGCATCCATCAGGGATTCCATCTCCTCATACGATCTCTTCTTCCCCCTCGCTCTACTAGCATCCTCTCCTTGCACTTCCCTAAGTTGATGGGCCAAGTGCAGCTTGTCAGCTTTAGCTTTATATAGTTCCATCTGAGTGTCTTGATCCTTCTCTCTCAGACGACGACTCTCCATCAGGGCTTGCTTATAGTGCTCAGCAGGTACACTATCAGCAAGTACCAAAGGTGGTTGCTCTTGCAACGGCTCCATCCTATCGTAGGGTAGCAGCAAAGTTTCCACTCTCTTCTTTACCCAATCGGTGTAATCGGGCATTGCAATGGCAAACTTCTTCCCTAAGACGGCTCCATCCTTCACCCCAAGAGATCTCCAGGCTCTTCCAATCTGCTCCAATCTAACAGGGTCATCCTTCTTCTCAAAACACACACTCTCTGCTATCTCAGCTTCGAGTGGCCTTCTACTCATAACAAACCCTAGCTGGCGAAGGGAGAGAACTGGGTTATAGTTGATACAGCCTTTGGTCCCTATGAGCGGCACGTTCCGGAATTCACCACAACTCATGATAACATCCTTCACCTCCATCCGGTACGATTTCCATCTGATGTCGTAGGAAGTGAGCGACATGACCCTCTGAGTCCACTTCAGAGTGCTCTGGGTATCTACAAATGGTCCACTGGCTGGCAGGAGGGACATGAACCACTTGAACAGAAGAGGTAGGCAACACCTGATGGCCCCACCCTTACCATGCCTACTGTGGATGGCATAATAAGTATCTGCTAAGAGAGTAGGGACCGGATTCCCTCTGATGAAAATACTGATGGCAGTATGGTCAATGAAGTTTGGCATACTGGGAAATAGGATAATACCATAGATCATGGCAGCTAGCTGAGCGTGAAAAGCTTCCCAATTCCCCTTCTCCGCTTCAACTCTGGCTACTCTCAACAGAAACCTCAAAGGCAGACCTACTACTTCCCCACAGGGCTTCCAATTCTCACCAACCTCCTCAACACTCAACCGGAGAGCTCTGGCAATCAGTCTGAAGTCGACCTCCTTTGGGACGTCCAAGAAGGGAGTCTGATGCTGAATAGGGATACTCAACAGGATAGAGTACTCCTCAAGGGTAGGTGCTAACTGGTAATCCTGGAAAGTGAAGCATCTGAGCTCTGGGTCATAAAACTGAAGTAGTGTCTGCAGAGGCACTGGATCCACTACAGTCTTCAACACTGTCAAGATGTCTCCATACCGCCCAACAAAACTCTTCAACCGGTCGTCTGTCACGAGGCTACCCAACTCAACTAGCGGAGTCAACGGCTCACGGTGGAAACTGTAGGAACAGGTCTTCCGCTTCGGCTCGGGGACCGTTGCCATCTCTATCAGCAGACAAGCTCGGGAATGTACCTGAGAAATGATATGCATGCAGAGATTAGTTTTTTCTTTTTTTTTGATTTTTTTTTTATTTTTTATTTTTTCATTGCGTTTCTTTTGGAAAATAAATATGCTATGATGCACATGATGCAGACTGGACTGGCTGGTCGTGCAAACTCTGATACTAAGTCGGAGCTTCAGTCAAAATCAGAACATAAATCCAACTTATGGTCAAACTGATCACACTGTTGTCTGAACTAGAGTCACCAACAGAACCAAAGTCACCAACGGTACCTGTAATGAATAACCCTTCCCCACTCACGGGTGTAGTCTAGGCCAGGGTAAAGCTGAGAGAAACGCAGCATAAATAACCTTTCGCAGAAATACTATCATATACACACCGGAAGTATGTAACGACAGTACCCCACCAGGGTCTGAACTGCTCGTGATATCAATGTTCCGCTAAGTGGCGCAATACCACCCGCTTCCCATGAATCACTCTATTCCTAATCATCCTAGATTTTCACTCATGGTCTGGGTATTGGACCTTTTACCTCAACTGACTCCCCCCCACACAGAGAAAACAGACAGCCAGCCAGTAATGAATAATGAATATGAAATGCAAACATCAATGCACACAATCAATGCAAACAATAAATGTACATATATACAATGAATACAATAAAATACAACAAGCAGAAAGCAACCAAAACCCTAATCCTAGAGAGCGCTAGGAGAGACTCGCTCAGGGAAGATGGACCAGCATAGGTCAACTTCTCTATATCCCCAGCAGAGTCGCCAGCTGTCGCATTACGCGAAAAACCGGCGGGAAAAGAAAGAAACAACAGAGCCGCCACCGTGCGTTATTTATCCCAAAAGAGGGAAAGGAAACGCTCGAAGTAAACCTGGGAAAGAACATGGTCTCGCGACCAAAGAGGATGGGTTCGGGAGTCGGTTATGCGAAGGGAAGGTGTTAGGCACCCTACGCATCCGTAGTACTCTACGGGATCCACGCACAAAAGGAAGAAAAATTGGTTGCTAAACACTGCTCAAACACACACACACTGGCTGAAAGAGACAAAAGAGACTGACTGAAACTGACTCGGCAGGATATCGCATCCTGGGCCTACTTAGTCTATCAGGCATAGACATCAGAGTCGAAGTAGTTCGGACTGGGGAAACGACACATGCTCGCTAGGATATCGCATCCTATGCATACGTATCTTCTCGGACGAGAGAAGAATCAGAGCATTCGTAGCTCGGCTGACACGCACACAAACAAAAGCAGGCAAAGGCAAACGTGGAGCCTGAATGCCAATCGCTGGACTTACATCAGCATCCGAACCAAAACACACACACACTGGAACCCAAATGCCACTCGATGGACTTACATCGGCTTCCAAGCACACAACAACACAACAAGTTAATAGGGAGTCGGGGACTCGAGCCTATAACTGCCAAACAACCCACACAAAAGAAAAGAAAAGGCGCCCGGAGAGATCAGCTCAATCTCCTGCCTACATACTTCATCTGGTGTGAAGATCAGGGCGATGTAGTTCCCCTACGCAGGGACAAGGATCTAGCCTAACCAGATAACAGAGGGAGACACAACTCTAGGGAGACTACGACTCGAGCCTAGATGTTGTCATGCAAAAGTCAACCCTAAGTTAAGGTTTCTAGCTAGCTGGCACAAGGGCCAACCTATCCTAAACAGACACAGGAAAAAGCAAAGTCTCGATTGCAACTAAGGCAAGAGAAAGGGGATATCTCAATCACAACAGGGGTGAGAGAAAAGAATTAGATGTTAGTGGTTAGTCAAAACTCGACAAGACATCGCATCTCGTGCCTACGTATCTCATCTGAACATGAGAATCAGAGTTGCCGTAGTTCGGCAAAACAGTTACTGTTGGTTTGTGTTTTTTAAGTGGACAACATTACTGCACAATCTACCTGATGCTCGACCTTTGGAGACTTACTCATCTGTAGTAGAAGGAGTGAATGTATCCTTAAGAGGGGATGGTGTTTGTTTGTGTTTTAAAGAAAGCAAGCAAGAAAGGAAGTCCTAGACAAAGGAACCGTGCTACCTTAATTGACATGCAAACGAGACTACTCGGAGTCTAACAACCTAGGGGATAAAATCACACCACAAAAGCACACACAAACATATACAGCATAAAGTAAACACACCAACAAGGGGGCTCAAACATGGGTTAGGTTTTAGTCGAGGGGTCACATCCACCTCAACAAACAAACCTCTGGAATGGGGTAAGTGTTGCTCTTAACCTTGCCATTGAGAGGCTAAGGTGAAGCAGATGAAAGGAGATGAGGGGTGTGCCTCATTGCTTCTATCCCTGGCCTGGGAGAGCATTTGACAAGAATGTGTGGGTTCAGAAAGTGGGAACCCTTCTACACATTGGATACTGACTCAACTGTGCAATTGCACAAGATCTTGGGCTAGGATCTCAGTGCTACAACCATGTAATGGGAGCACTGAGAAGACTCACTGAATAGTAGGGGATAGATTTCTTATCCCTTTGATCTACCAATTGCCTCTTCACTTAGGAGGTCTTTGACTCTGTACAGGGACAAAGTAAACATACACAAACATTGCCTCTTAAGGAGGACTTCAGACAGTTTGCCCGGCCAAGTAACAAGCCGGGTCTCCAAACTACATGAAGTAAAAGAGATTATACCTCAAGCAAGTTGCTAAAAAGCAAAGCAAATCAAGTTCAGAGAACTTAAGCAACTAAAGTACCTGAAAAAATCAAACCAATCAGTAAACAGTTCCAAAGTTAAAACCAAAAGGAATGGATAAACAGTCAACCACAGAAGGTCAACTGTGCAAAGCAAGACTCAAACACATGAATCAAACCTACAAAACAAAGGTTAGTATATGATATGTGATCAAAACCAATCACATTTGTATGATCTCAATGGCAATGGTGCTTAACCTGAAACAGAAACTCAATAGTAAGCACAAAAGACCACTAGGACTAGCCTAGGGTCAAGGATGAAAGAAAAAAGTCAACACAGCAAGGAAAAGTCAACCAAAACCAAAGTCAAACATTTGAGAAGCTATCACAATTGGGCCCACATTCAAATCATGCATTATTATCATTTCATGACCATTTGAAGTCAAAGTAAGGCAAAGGAAAGCACACAAAAGTCAACAGAATGACTTGCATCAAAAGTCAACCCAAACATTTTCAAAAATCATCAAATAAATCACACTCAATCCTAACATCTAACATGGTAGACATGTAAAATTTCATGGCATTTGGATGAGAGGAAGGCAGTCAATTAAAATCATGAAGTCAAACCAAGTTCAAGCATGAACAATGAAAGTCAACAAACATGGGTCAACTTCAAAAAATCATATCAAATTGAAAACAGATGAGAAATGAATGAGATTAACACCAATGCAAATCTCAAGATGTCTAGTTATCACATATGAAATTTCATGATCATACAATATGGTATGAGAATTTCCCAAATGATTTGGCAACATGTAGCACAAAAAGTCAACCATTGACTAGGCAGGGAAGAAAATTCACAATCAAATGGAAAACAGAACAATTAATTCCAAGAAAATTCATACACCAACTAGACATGTAAGATATCATTCATGCAAAATTTGGGGTCAATTGGATGTAAGGAAGCATGTCAAACAAAATTGGGAAAATGCACATCATTCATGTAGCACCAAATGTAACACCTCACTTCAAAAATTCAAATCTCACACACCACATATGATAAATGCACAAACTTTATATCAAAATGAAGGTGAATGTGTCTAGTTTCTCCACAAAAAATTTCAAGACCAAAGGATGCATCATCATTATTTCACAAAAGAAATGGCAAGAGGTATCAATTTTTGTCACATTTCACAAACCCTAGAGCCAATTAATATCCAGACAAGCAAAAAATTAATAAAATTCATGATAAAATAGAGGACATGCTTGTGAACATGATGGAAAAAGTTTCATAATTTTTGGATTTAATTTGAGTGAAAAATGGATTTTAGAAGATGAGTGAATAAATGAGACAAAACATGAACAAATGCAACATGATTTAATGGGTCAACATGAGTCAGCGTGGCAAAGTGGTAAATAACCCCTTCATTTAACAAAACGACACAGTTTAAGGCAAAGGCAGGGAATGTTGTGATTGGTCCATTCTCAATGGAATAGTAGCATGCAAGGGAAACAAGAACAACAGCCATTCGAGTTTCAACATTCTGGGCAACATTCAATGTTCATGCAAATTAGGGTTTTGACTAAACATCAGCATGCATTTCATCATCTTCATGCAATTAATTAAAATGAAATCCAACGACAGCACATAAACAGTATGGCATGGCAAGCAGTAGGTCCATGCAATATCATGCAACAGAGCAACAACCAAGGGCATTCAAAATTCTGGACAGCCAACTAGGGTTTGAGCAGCAGCATGCATTCATGTTCATCATGCAATCGACCAAAAATTATGAACAATAAACACATCCAGCATCAACAATCAAGCACGGCCTATGAAACACCATCATCATATAACATCAACCAACAACAAAACAAACATTAATCATGGGAAATTCTGGACAGGGTAGGTTTAAACAACAGCATGCATTCATCATCACTATGAACTCAAAAATCTCAACATGCCCAGAACAACAAATTAAATACAGCAATAGCATTAACAAACCTCAAATAACAAGAATCCAACCATGGTTGTCACTGAATCAACAACAAATGAGCAAATCGATGGAAAATAGGTTTGGATGCAAAAATGTAAACTCAGATTTCTCCCTCATGTCACAACCATTTCATACGAAACAAATTGCATTGAAACTAGCATACCAAGACCTTTCATAAACATAGCATAGCAAGGCATATGGTGGAGGTCGATTACTTACTTGGTTTTGAAGAAATTGTAGCAACAGTGGTGTATTGATGGTATAAGCTTGAAACAGATCTCCTTTGTGCTTTGGATTGATGGATTCTTGAAGCTAGTCAGCTCAATGATGCTTGAGAACTTCCAAATCTCCTTTCACCATTGTTGTAACTTCATATAGCAGCAGCACGAATTGAAGCCACAGCAAGGAAACAGGGTTTCAAACTCACTCAAGGTTATTGGTAGATGATGAGAATACAAAGCTAGCTCGAATCTCTTTGGGAATTTTGGCCAGAAATTACAATTTGGTGAAAATGGTGATTTGAGAGTAGAGAGAATTCTGTATGGTGGTTGTTGTGTGTCTAGGTTTAGAAATGCAGAAAAGTTGATCTTATACCTCTGTTTAGCAATGCCTAATCCATGTGTTAAGCTGGTTTGGTTTAAAATGAATCATTTGCCATTTTGCTAAGTGTGAACCAAATGAACATGGAGGGTGCAAGTGGTACACGAATTGGGCTTTGGGATAGGCTGCAAATGACCTTTGTTTATGCTGTTTTTGGTCTGCTGAAGAATTGTTATTCTTGCCTTTGCTTAATGAAGCCATTTGCCAAAGTTACCAATTTTGCACCCTTGGCCAAAATGGTGGTAAGATGATATTATGAGCACAAATTTTGACTTGAGACATGTTGCAAATGACATTTAGAAGGAATCCCAATTGGCCAAATGTGTCAAAGATGTTTAAATCAAAAAGTCAAACTTGAGTCAAACTTGATTTTTAAATGGAAAAGATCAAAAAATGCCATTTTGATTGGCAAAGTTTTGGAGGGTGAAATTTATATTTTTGGAAAGAGGATTAAAAATGTGGTTTGTAGGAAAAAAACCCACCAAATTTGGCCTTATGGTTCATGAGATATGGCTCTTTGAAGTTCACAAATTTTTGAAATTGAATTGATCATATCTTGACAACCACACATGGGATTTTGATGTTCTTGGACTTTTTGAAAATGGGAGAACAAGATCTTCAACTTTCATGTTGGACAAAAATTCATTTGGAGCTTGTATCATGATGCAAGTTGAGGATCAAGAAGTTTCCATTTTTGGCAGTTGAAATTACAGGTCCACTTTCTATTTTTGGAAATTTTCTGATTGGCTTCAAATTCTTCCATGATGTTGATTGCCATGACATATGAGGCTTATTAGGACATGAATAAGCTCCTTCAAACCATTTCCATCCATCAAAACCATAAAATCAACCACAGTTGACCAACTTTGACTTTTCTAGGGTTTTGGACTTGACTGTGCACTTCTGATGAATTCCAAACCCTAATTCCTTGAGACCTTGACTTCAAATGATGTCCCAAGACATATGAACTCTTGATTATTGATCATGGTGCCCAAATTCCACAAGAATGGCCACCATCCACTGCTTTGACTGATTGTTGACTGTCTAGGGTTTTTGCCTGGCTGTGCATGGACTGATGACCTTTGAGCCTGCAACCCTTGACTTGAACACTTCAAATAGACCTCCAAGACATGTGAACTTGTTGGGCAAACCTTAGGGCTTTGATTCCTTGAGAAACACCCTTGCTTGATTGGTTGACTGATCTCCTGATCAGTTTGACCTAATTCTTGCTTGCTTGCTCTTGAGGCAACTGGGGGACAATGCAAATGCTATGCAATGGATCATGATATGCTATGACTTAATATGAAATGATATGTACAATGATAGGTGCAAATTTGAGGTGCTACAACGCCAATCTAAAATCAACAAAATAGACTTTCCCCTTTTCTTTTGGGAGAACTATGTGGATTCTGATTTCTCCATTGCGCCTTGGAGATACGTAGGCATGAAGTCTACGACTTTATCGAATCCAAAAGCAATAAAATCAAGTTCTTTTCTCATCTCCCCAATCAAACGATCAAAGCGAAAAAAGCAAAGCATTCACATAAACATAAGCAAAAAGGTTCCTGTGGAGTACCACAGATGTAGAGGGTGTTAATACCTTCCCTTTGCATAACCAACCCCCGAACCCGTAACTCTAAAGGGATTTATCGTTATTTTTCCCTTCCTCTTTTTGGATAAAATAAAAGACGGTGGCGACTCTTGCATTTAAAATATTTTTCAAACGGGTTAAGTTCAATCAATACTTAATCTCGTGAAAAATCCCGCCGCGACAGAATGGCGACTCTTCTGGGGAGTTACATGATTAAACTTATTTGAGGGTTTAGCCTATCTTTGCTTGTTTATATGTTTGCTTTGTGAATATTTGCTAAATTGTATTGTTTGTAATGTTTGTTATTTTGGGTTTTGGGGGATACTTGTGATAAATCCTATACCCGGATTTGGGGCACATTTGAGATAGGATGGATGATAATTCAGGTTGACTTGATAGGAGACAATCCTTACCGAGTTGACTTGAGCCTTTGTCCGCTTGGTGGAGGCCTCTTTGAGGGTGATAGTGCTAAACAAGTCATTTGTGAGGCATTGTTGCTTTCGACGGGCCCGTGAAGCCAAGGACCTTAGTTTACCTTTACCCCATCTTGGCCTTACTTAGGATGTGATGCGGTGACCACTTCGGACCAAAAGTCTGGTTTGGTTGATACGCGATATCACACTCAAGCGAGATTCTTTTGAGAATAATATTGGAAAGCGAGCAGTTGCTTAACCCGGTATTATCCGAAGAAGGATCCATAACCTTGGGAACTTTTAGAACCCGTTTGGCAGGTGAACCTTAGAACTTATCTTGGGGCTTTGTCCTAAACTCCATGCTGGTGATGAACTTTGAGCCTTGTATTGTTTGACCATGTTTGTGTTTGTTGCATTCATGCATGACATGCATTCATTCCCATCATTTCAACCTTTTTCCAAGGAACTTAAAGTGAGGATTGCAAATATTGCAGGAAACATGGATTTTGGACGGAGAAGTGTGAAAAAGTACAATCTCATCAATCCAAAGATAGATGAACTAAAGAAACTGGTTTCTTCGATCGCAGATCCTATTGGTTTCAGAGACAGATATGGGGCACTTATATCTTTATTGACACTTAGGATGGAAGAAGGGTTATTGCAGACATTAGTACAGTTCTATGATCCAGTCTATCACTGTTTCACATTCCCAGACTATCAACTCATGCCTACATTGGAAGAGTATGCCCAATTGCTTCACATCCCAGTTGCTGATACAGTACCTTTCTCTGGTTCAGAAAAGTTACCCGAGCACAGTTCTCTTGCAAAAGTGTTGTACATGAAGAAGTCAGAATTCAAGAATAACTTCACCACCAAAGGAGGACTTCCAGGTTTCACTGCCAAGTTCTTAATGGGGAAGGTTTCTTATTTTGCCAGTCAAGGTTGTGATATTATTGTGGAGCATCTGTTCGCCTTGTTGATCTACGGTTTGTTACTATTTCCTAATATTGAAGGTTTTGTGGATTCATATGCTATACGCATCTTCCTAAGTGGTAATCCTGTTCCAACTTTGCTCGAAGACACCTATCATTCCATCCATTACCGTACTTTGAAAGGAGGAGGAACCATAGTCTGCTGTATACCGTTACTCTACAAATGGTTTGTCTCTCATCTTCCTAAGTCAGCTACTTTTTGGGATCGCAAGTCAGGACTTCAGTGGTCACAGAGGATTATGTCTCTTACCCAGTCAGATATTGCATGGTATAGTAGAGTTTTAGACGATGTGAAGATCATTGATAGTTGCGGGGAGTTCCCCAATATGCCCCTCATGGGTACAAAGGGAATCATTTCTTATAATCCAGTACTTGCTAGGAGACAACTCGGTTACCCTATGAAGGACAAGCCTCCTAACATTCTTTTAGAAGGTATTTTCTTGAGGGATAACGAGGAGGACCCTACCATGAAAGAGAGAGTAGTAAGAGCTTGGCATCGTGTTTGTCGCAAAGGGAGACTTGAATTGGGTAAGAAAGATTGTACCTCCTATGAGCCGTACCTCCAGTGGATCAGAGCCAGAGCTATACAGTTGAAAATGCCATACCCACATCATGATCCTATCAAACCCGCTCCGTTGAAGACCCCCTACCTTCCGCTAGATGACAAAGAAGAACTCCAAGCCACCTTGGAGAGGGTCAAGAAAGAGAGAGACGCTTGGAAGGATAAGGCCCAGGTGCTCGAAATGGAAAATGAAGAACTTCAAAGACAGTTAAAGGAGCAGAGTGGAGAAGATCGTGCAGGTAAACGTCCAAGGGTGCAAGAGGATTTATTTTCCTCGGGCACAACAGATTACTCCCAGATTCCACAGTCCTCAGGTGCATGGAAAGGTCTTGTAGACAGTTTGGTGAAGGAGAAAGCTTTTATGCAGAAGGCCTATGAAGAAAGAATTGAGAGACTTGAAGGACAACTCCTACTTGTTTATGCTCGTCCTGATGACACATGTCCTTAAATGGTTTTCTTGGTTGCATTTTGGGTTGATAACTTTGTATATTTTGATAAAAATGCTTAAAATGAAAAATTTTGTTTTGTTATCAAAAATGTTTGAAATTCTATCTTTTCCTTCACTTAGAGTTCCTTGGAAAATCATTCATTTTGCATATCCATGCATCACGTGCATACAGGTTGTCTGTCTTGGTCCAGTCTTCTAACAGTTGCTTCCCGCCAGCAGATCCATTTCAAGCTGACGCATAATTATAACACAAGAGCCAACTACAAAAGAAGAAGGGAGATAACAGATAACGAGAACCGAGAATTGAAAGCTCAGGTTGACCGCCTTTCTGCTATGGTCGAGACATTGATAGCAAACCAAGCAGCCCAAGCTGCTCAACTTCAAACAGCACAAGCTCAGGTTGCCGAAGCACAAGATGCACAGATCCAGGCGCAAGCACAGGCAGCAGAGATGCGCAACCAAATGTTAACCGCCCGTCTACAAGCAGAGGAAGCCCAGGCTAGGGCTCAAGTTCATAATTCAGGACAGACTTCGGCACAGAATCAACCTCAAATTCAGAATCAGACAACAGCAGCACCCGTCACTACAGTCATCGCTTCAGAAATCAACGTTGTCCCAGTCACTTCTGTTACCATCACAGCATCCCGTCCTTGGGAAATACCCAGGGATCTTAATCAAGATAGATATCAACAAGAGTTCGTTCCACCAAATGCTCTTGTCTTTACTAATGTGCCTCCCGTTGTTCACTATACTCCTCACCTAGGAGAACCTGTCTATCACGGCCCTACCCCAAGTGAGGATCCTGGTCTCAATGATAGAATGGATGAATTCCAAGATCAGTTTGCGGAATTACAAAAAGAGATAAAAGCTCTTCGAGGGAAAGACAGAATGGCGACTGGAGTAGTTATGAAGAACTGGACCGCAGTTGACATCCCACATTGTGTCCACATATCAAAGTAATTAAGCTTTTCAGTTTTCAAAAATCTTCCGCTTTAGCCCAAAGCGCGAAGCATTAATTTTGTAAAATGGGCACTTTTGTCAAAAACGTACTATCCATGAAAAAGATCTTTTGTGTTCCTATACACTTGTGTCCTTTTATCTTTTCAGCTTTTTCGGAAAATGGTAACACAAAAAAAACCTTAAAAAGAACACATTTTTGCATGTCATGGTCAGTCCTCTAAAAACAATTGTTTGTACAGGTTACTTAAACCCGTTGAACACAATGACATCATGCCCTCTCCCAACTTTGAACATTTTGTATTCGAAGCTGAAGAGGAAGAGTGGGATGAGATTCCAGAAGAGGTCACCCGCCAGCTTGAAAATGAAGAAGACACTATTCAGCCATACAAGGAGCCTTTGGAAACAGTCAACTTGGGTTCGGAAGAAAATGTGAAAGAAGTCAAAATTGGAGCATTGTTATCCCCACAGGTCAAGGAGCAATTGATCATCCTGTTGAAAGAGTATGTAGATGTGTTTGCTTGGTCTTATCAAGATATGCCTGGTCTCGACACTGACATCGTAGAGCACAAGCTACCTTTGAAGCCAGAATGTCCACCGGTCAAACAGAAATTAAGAAGAACACATCCAGATATGGCCGTCAAAATTAAAGAAGAAGTTCTGAAGCAAATAGATGCTGGTTTTCTTGCCACTTCAGTGTATCCAGAGTGGATAGCAAATATTGTGCCAGTTCCTAAAAAGGACGGGAAGGTACGAATGTGTGTCGACTATCGTGACTTAAATAGAGCAAGCCCAAAGGATGATTTCCCCCTGCCTCACATTGACATGTTGGTAGACAATACAACAAAGTTTGACATATTCTCCTTCATGGATGGATTCTCCGGGTATAACCATATCAAAATGGCTCCCGAAGACATGGAAAAAACTACATTCATAACACCATGGGGAACATTCTGTTATCAAGTGATGCCGTTTGGGTTGAAGAACGCAGGTGCTACTTACCAGCGAGCCATGACAACGCTCTTTCACGACATGATGCACAAAGAGATTGAGGTTTATGTGGATGACATGATCGCGAAGTCTCGTTCAGAAGAAGGTCACTTAGTAGATCTATTGAAGCTGTTTCAACGATTGAGGAAGTTCCGTCTTCGCCTCAATCCGAACAAATGCACATTTGGCGTCAGGTC
Organism: Lathyrus oleraceus; assembly: GCF_024323335.1. Taxonomy (NCBI): domain Eukaryota; kingdom Viridiplantae; phylum Streptophyta; class Magnoliopsida; order Fabales; family Fabaceae; genus Lathyrus; species Lathyrus oleraceus. Next base: position 19,815,851 of record NC_066579.1, read on the forward strand.
AGGTAAACTCTTGGGCTTCATTGTCAGCCAAAAAGGCATTGAAGTTGATCCAGATAAAGTAAAAGCTATCCAAGAGATGCCCGCACCAAAAACAGAAAGGCAAGTGAGAGGTTTTCTAGGACGATTGAATTACATATCCCGGTTTATTTCTCACATGACTGCCACTTATGAACCTATCTTCAAATTGCTGAGAAAGAGTCAGAATTGTGTTTGGACAGAGGATTGTCAGAAAGCATTTGACAGTATCAAAGAGTACCTCATGGAGCCTCCTATCTTGTTACCACCTGTTGCTGGAAGACCGTTGGTTATGTATTTGACAGTGCTTGAGAATTCTATGGGTTGTATTCTGGGTCAACAAGACGAAACTGGAAAGAAAGAGCATGCCATTTACTACTTAAGCAAGAAATTTACTGACTGTGAATCACGATACTCCTTACTCGAGAAGACATGTTGTGCATTGGCTTGGGCTGCTAAGAGATTGAGGCAGTATATGTTAAGTCACACCACTTGGTTGATATCCAAAATGGATCCAATCAAGTACATTTTTGAGAAGCCTGCACTCACTGGTAAGATTGCAAGATGGCAGATGCTGTTATCAGAATACGACATTGAGTATCATACCCAGAAAGCTATCAAGAGCAGTGTGTTGGCTGAGTACCTTGCTCACCAACCCGTTGAAGATCACGATGATAATGAGGATGAGTTTCCTGATGAAGATGTCATGTTCCTAAAATCCAGAGATTGTAAAGAGCCACTTCCTGAAGAAGGGCCTGAACCAGATTCTCAATGGGGTTTAGTATTTGATGGAGCTTCCAACGTTTATGGACATGGAGTAGGTGCAGTCATTATCACTCCAGAAGGTTCTCATATTCCTTTCACGGCAAGAATTTGCTTTGAATGTACAAACAACATTGCTGAATATGAAGCCTGTATCATGGGTCTTGAAGAAGCCATTGACCTCCGCATCAAAAATCTTACTGTTTATGGTGACTCAGCGTTAGTTATCAATCAGATCAAAGGAGAATGGGAAACACGCCACCCTGGCTTGATCCCATACAAAGACTATGCAAGAAGATTTTTAACTTTCTTCACCAAGGTTGAATTGCATCACATTCCTCGGGATGAGAATCATATGGAGGATGCTCTAGCTACGTTGTCTTTAATGTATCAAGTGGGTTTTCCAAACGAAGTACCCAGAATTGTGATCAAGCGACTTGATAGACCAGCACATGTGTTTACAGCTGAGGCCAGTTTTGATGATAAACCATGGTACCACGATATCAAGCATTTCCTTCAGACTCAGGAGTATCCTCTTGGAGCAACAGAAAAAGATAAAAAGACTTTGAGAAGATTGTCAGGCAGTTTCTTCCTTAATCAGAATGTGCTCTATAAGAGGAATTATGACATGGTCTTACTCAGATGTGTTGACAAAAAGGAAGCAGAAATGTTGATGAAAGAAGTTCACGAAGGGTCCTTTGGTACTCATGCAAACGGCCACTCTATGTCAAGAAAGATGTTGAGAGCTGGTTACTACTGGTTGACCATGGAATCAGATTGCTGCAAATTTGTAAAGAAGTGTCACAAATGTCAGATCTACGCTGATAAGGTTCATGTACCATCAACCTTTTTGAATGTGATTTCTACTCCTTGGCCATTCTCAATGTGGGGCATTGACATGATCGGTATGATTGAACCCAAAGCTTCCAACGAACACCGTTTCATTCTCGTGGCAATTGATTACTTCACCAAATGGGTGGAAGCAGCTTCGTATGCAAAGGTGACAAAGCAAGTGGTGGTCAGATTCATCAAAAATAATCTCATTTGCCGATATGGCATTCCAAACAAGATCATCACTGACAATGGCTCCAATCTGAACAACAAAATGATGGATGAATTATGTGAAAGTTTCAGGATCGAGCATCACAACTCTTCTCCTTACCGTCCCAAGATGAATGGGGCAGTTGAAGCTGCAAATAAGAATATCAAGAAGATCATTCAAAAGATGGTTGTTACCTACAAAGATTGGCATGAAATGCTGCCTTTTTGCACTACACGAATATAGAACATCAGTCCGTACTTCAACTGGGGCAACCCCATTTTCACTTGTATACGGTATGGAAGCTGTGTTACCGATAAAGGTTGAAATTCCATCAATGAGGATACTAATGGAAACTCAGTTGTCAGAGGCTGAATGGTGTCAAAGCAGATACGATCAGTTGAATTTGATTGAAGAAAAAAGAATGACTGCCTTGTGCCATGGACAATTATATCAAAAGAGAATGAAGCAGGCATTTGATAGGAAGGTTAAGCCGAGAGAATTCAAAGAGGGTGACCTTGTGCTCAAGAAGATGATACTATTTCACAATGATTCTAGGGGCAAGTGGACTCCTAACTATGAAGGACCCTATGTTGTCAAGAAAGCCTTCTCAGGCGGTGCTTTAATTCTTACAAACATGGATGGTGAAGAGCTTCCACGTCCCGTGAATACAGATGCAGTCAAGAAATACTTCGCCTAAAAAATGAAAAGAACAGCTCGCTAAGTTGAAAACCCGAAAGGGCGGCTTAGGCAAAAATGAGCGTCTCGGTGGACTGAAAACCTGAAAGGGCGGTCCAAGCAGAAATTAGAGACATAAAAAAACAAAGAGAATATTATCCCGGTAGATTGAAAACCCGAAAGGGCAATCTAGGCAAAAGTTAGGGATTTCAGGCAAGTAACTGCATAACAGAGATAAGATCATTGAAGTATCAGAATATTTTCAACAGTTCTCCAACTTTCTCAAGGCTGCAATACAGGTCAAAAGTGGAAGAGAGAATGATGTCATTGTAGTTCAACGTACCCTTTTTCCACGAAATTACCATTTTCCAATTTGTAAAGATATATGGAATCATGCTGTTGGCTGATTACCATCCTATCAAATCAATTTGAGCCTTTCTATATTTCTTGGCACTCTTAATTTTCATTTCAATTTACGAAAGTTCTTTTACTTTGACAGATATGTTTTGAAACAAAAGTTTTGAATTAAAAACAGTTTTTGAAAACTATAAAGATTATTTACTTTGATTTGTGGACATCAATAAAAGGATTGAGACATGCGGTCCCAGTAATTCTAAAATCATGTGATTCCAACTAGACATGTTCATGTTACTATCCTCATATGTATATGATGAAAAGATCTCCACAGGTGTCTTGGCAGTAATATTTCTCCAGCAGAGGTTGTGATTCTGGATATCCCCAGTTTTGCTTCTTAGTTTTCCTCAAGAGATCATGCAAGAAATATTTCAAGAAGATTGTTCCCTTCACTTGGGGCATGAAGACTCCCCGGTTAATTGATCATGAAGACTTTGATCCAGGTTTTAAGTTACAGATTTGGCCTATGGGATTACTACAGGTATTTCCCCAGTAATTTATTAAGGAGGGATCAGCAATGTCCCCAGCAGAGGATGAGAAGGAAGCTTTGATTTCCCCGAGCAGGAGTAATACAGAGGTCTCCATCCCTCGGCGAGTGAAGAAAATTGATATTCAGAAACTACAGGGAATCTCTTGTTGTGCTCTGTCCATTCAATAGAAGGATATGTCTCCTCCTCAGTAATGTTTTGTAGTAAAAGAAGAGTGTGTTATGAATTTTAAGCAAATTCAAGAATTGCAGGATTTCTCCTTAATTCTCATTTATATTCAAAGGTCAGACATCACTGTTCCCCGGCAGAGTCTCCTAGAGGAAAGATCTCGTAACCAGATATCAGACACCATAATCCCCTGCAGAGTCTTCAGATACAGAAAGTCTCCATGATAATTAAAGCAAAAAAATCAAGGATAGATTTCCCCTATATTCTTATTCCCTGGAAAGATACCACCTATCCCCAGCGAACTTTATCCCCAGCGGAGTCTTCCAGAAGAATAATCCCTTCTGCATTATCAGCAAATTCAAGAATTGTAGGACTTCTCTTACAATATCATCTTATTTCCAAAGGATAACACCTTGTATCCCCAGCGGAGTCCTCAGAAAGGTCCAATCCTCATATACCTCACAAATTCAAGAACCACAGGGAATCTCCTGCATTTTTGAAGTAGAAGGCATCTCCATTTTTCTACGGAATCCTCAGCAGAGACAAACTTTTAAAGAAACCTGGATATGGTGCTCTTGTACCAATTCCCCAGCAAGTCTTTGTACTACTCCCCAGCGAGTCTCAGTGCAAATCTCCAGCAAGTCCTTATGCAGCTGTTAACATTTTTAGTTATTCCTAGTTTTGTCTGTCCATCATGCATTCATTACTAAATATTCATGCATATCTATGACATATCATGCTTGCATTCATATGCACCTTGTTTCCTTGTTTATATTGTGGGTTGAGTCAATCTCTCCATATAGAGTATCCTCATAAGCAGCAAAATACCTTTTATTGGTCATGTTCCCCACAGAGATCTATGCCTCGTGGAAGATGGTTGTTTCAGTTGTAAATCCTGATGAGTTCATTCCTCTTCAGTTGAAGTCTTGTTCGACCGTTTCATTCTAGTTCTATCCTAGTTTGAACCTCGTGTCTCCAGATAAAGCTCAGAAATTGCCAGTAAAAAAAGGCAACAATATAGTCTTTGTGACTCTCATTCAGTAAAACAGACATGACAGATATTGTGTCCAAGTCCTTTATACCTTCATCTTTGAGTTGGTACCCGTTACAAACTTGAGTTACCTACGTCCATGAGTGGTAACCTTTGTTATCCCTCGGATAAATTGATTACTATCTCCATCTATGAGTTGATAACATCCTCACAGAAAGTTCCATGGTTCTACCTGCAACTTTGAGCTGGTAGCGTGCTTTCGTCTTTGAGTTTAGCACAAATTCCTTTTGATTCCACCTTCGTCTTTGAGTTGGTGAAGTACCTGCAACTTTGAGCTGGTAATATGCATTCATCTTTGAGTTAGCAAGATTTCTTTTGATTCCACCTTCGTCTTTGAGTTGGTGAAGTACCGTCATCTATGAGCTGGTAGTGTGCATTCATCTTTGAGCTTGCACAGGTTTCTTTTGATTCCATCTTCGTCTTTGAGTTGATGGAATGCCTTCATCTATGAGTTAGGTACACTTTATCCTGTTACCTTCATCTTTGAGCTGGTAACGTGCTTTCGTCTTTGAGTCAGCACAATTTTCTTATGTTTCCATCTCCGTCTTTGAGTTGATGAAGTACCTTCATCTATGATTTAGGTACATAGTGAGCCCTCATCTATGAGCTGGTAGTATGCATTCATCTTTGAGTTCGCATATTTTCCTGTGATTCCATCTTCGTCTTTGAGTTGATGGAGTACCTTCATCTATGAGTAGGGTATGTTTGATCCTTGTTGAACTGATAGTGTGCTTTATTCTTTGAGTCTGCACAGATAACTTCTGATTCCATCTTCGTCTTTGAGTTGATGGAGTACCTTCATCTATGAGTTAGGTACATTTTGTCCTTCCACCGTCATCTTTGAGTCGGTAATGATAAACATCTCCAGGAGAATATGTTCTAAATTCTTTTAAACACCTTTGTCAATGAATCGGTGGTTGCCTTCAACTTTGAGTCGGCATTTCTCTGTCTACCTCATCAATGAGTTGGTAGTGTGCATTCAACTGTAAGTCTGCACAATGATCCTTAGATCTGATTCTTCATCTACACCATCATCAATGAGTTGGAATTTGATTTCCCTAGCAGTGTTATTATCAATCTTTTGAAGCTTGCCTTCAACTTTGAGTTGGCATGTCTTGTTTACCTCATCAATGAGTGGGTAGTGAGCTGTCAACCATGAGTTAACGCAGTTCGATTCTTATTATGCCCTTGTTATACCTTCATCCTTGAGTTGGTATTCATCTTTTATGTTATCTCCATCTTTGAGTTGGTAATGTACTGTCACATCAGTACTCTTGTTATATTGATCTTTTCCCACTTTCATCTATGAGATAGTGATGTATCGTCAACATTGAGTCGATATCTCTTTTCCTCCTATTTTCCATCTATGAATAGGTAGTGAATCTTCCCCAGCTGAGTATTCTCAGTGTTTACCTTCATGCATTGAGTCGGTGTATGTCCTTCCCCAGTAGAGTTTGCACTCCTGTGTCTCTGTGTCTGTCTGTCTTTTGCATCATGCATACATGCATTTGCGGTCAAATTTTGTGGCGTTTGTCATATTTAATTACCTTACGCCATTCGATAGCCTCCGGCTATCTGGCATAAGTTAATTAAATAGGGGCATCTGTCGCACCCCAAAATTTGACTTTGGCTTTGTTGACCACATCTTGATTAATCTCGTTGTCTCGTATTCATCTCAATTTCTTAAACTTCGCGTGACAACTGGTTTGATTAGGTTTTATGTGTTTTCGTTGCTTACCGTGTTGTATTTCGTTGTTTTAGCAAAACCTGGCCGATATCGTTGCCTCGTATTTATCTCGCTTATCTCTGTTGTGCGTGGCATCGCTTCGATTAGGTTTTGTGCGTTTTTATCTATTTAATTGTTTGTTTGTCAGTATTTTGACTGTATTTCGAATATATTAGAGTTTTCGTATTGTTTGATTATTTGTGATTGTGTTTGTCAGCGTTTTCGTGATGTCGTGTTGATTTTATTATTGCCTAGGGTTGTTTATTTAATTACATGTTGTACCGTGTGATTTAATCGAGTCTGTTTGAGTCGTGTTGTTGATTTTACTGGTTTACCGGTTTATTGGTTTTATCAATTTGTCTGTTTTGCTGTGCTAATTGTCATCGTTTTTATCGCGTTCGTGTCGCTCGATTTTATCGTATTTTAATCGTGTGCCGTTTAATATTATTTGTGCTTAATATTAATTGTGTTTAGTTGTTAATTAGTTTATTTAATTAGGATTAATATTATATTAGTTTATTATTATTATTATATAATATATAAATTATATTATTAATTTATGTTAGATATTTTTTAGGTTTCTTATTGTTTAAGTAATCTAAATATATATTATTAATTTATGTTAGATATTTTTTAGGTTTCTTATTGTTTAAGTAATCTAAATATATATTATTAATTTATGTTAGATATTTTTTAGGTTTCTTATTGTTTAAGTAATCTAAATATATATTATTAATTTATGTTAGATATTTTTTAGGTTTCTTATTGTTTAAGTAATCTAAATATATATTATTAATTTATGTTAGATATTTTTTAGGTTTCTTATTGTTTAAGTAATCTAAATATATATATATATAGATGTGGTTAGTAAGAAAAAGAGAAGGGAGGAAAGAAAAGGAGGTGGATCAGTAAGGAAAAAACGTGTGGTGAGAGAAACAGAGAATTGAAAAGAAATATTTTTCCAAAAGCATTACCGTATTTCACTTGTTCTTCATTTTCGGTAACCCAAAATCGTCCCAATTATTCACCGAAACACAAAACCGATTTCATATCTTTGAAGTTCGTTGAGTCCAGGTCACAAATATCCAAGGTTCATTTCATTCCGGCGTCGTTTCACCGATCAAAAGCGACGTTGAAGTCAGGTACTCACGAAGGCAGCCAGCACTGCGTCGGTGACGGTTTCCAGCTTTCGGTCGATCATTTTGGACGATCAAAAGTTCATCCTCTTCACACAAGGTAATATTCTTCACTTATCTCTGAAATCGGCAAAGTTCCGGCTTGCCGACATGTGTTTTAATATATTATTTATCTATATATATATATATATATATATATATATATATATATATATATATATATATATATATATATATATATATATATATATATATATATATATATATATATATATATATATATATATATATATATATATATATTATTTTTGTCTATTATATATTATTTGTCTAAATGTACATATATATTATTTTTGTCTACTATATATTTATGGTCTAAATTATAAATATAAATATATATATATATATATATATATATATATATATATATATATATATATATATATATATATATATATATATATATATATATATATATATATATATATATATATATATATTACTTTTGTTTACTAAATATTGTTTATCTTTTATTATTATTTTGCATATAAATGTTTATTTATATCAAATGTTTATTTTGTCTAAAGTAAATGTTTATATTGTTTTTTTATATTTGTTTATGTTGTTACTAACCGTTTCGTTTCAGTTTCAGCTCGATTAACTCCACTAACTATTCGTAATACTAACTATTCATAGCTAACTGTGTTGTAATAATTTACTTTCTCGCATTTTTTATGTTCTGTATTGTGTGTTTAATCGTATTGTTCACGTTTTATGTTAAAAAATCGAAAAATCCAAAAAAGAGAAACCCGATGCGATTCCAACGGTCGCCGTTTAAGAAACCTTTTTCACACACTCACAAGATTACTCTTGGGCTTCCTTATAATGAGCCCATTTATTTATTGTTTCAGGGTTTAGGCTCATTCAAATCTTTTGCCAGCTTTGGCTTTTCAGTTTAAAAACATTTTCAAAAGGACGTGTCAGTCTCGAAGCCTCCCGCCTAGGTCGAGCAAGAGATGGCAAGACACACCAATCTAAAATCAACAAAACAGACTTTCCCCTTTTCTTTTGGGAGAACTACGTGGATTCTGATTTCTCCATTGCGCCTTGGAGATACGTAGGCATGAAGTCTACGACTTTATCGAGTCCAAAAGCAATAAAATCAAGTTCTTTTCTCATCTCCCCAATCAAACGATCAAAGCGAAAAAAGCAAAGCATTCACATAAACATAAGCAAAAAGGTTCCTGTGGAGTACCACAGATGTAGAGGGTGCTAATACCTTCCCTTTGCATAACCAACCCCCGAACCCGTAACTCTAAAGGGATTTATCGTTATTTTTCCCTTCCTCTTTTTGGATAAAATAAAAGACGGTGGCGACTCTTGCATTTAAAATATTTTTCAAACGGGTTAAGTTCAATCAATACTTAATCTCGTGAAAAATCCCGCCGCGACACCACCATAGTACATAATGGTACCTGTCCATCCCTTTTTCATCTTAAACTCAATAGTGCTAAAAAAATTTAATGTAATGCACTCAAATGTAGGCGCCTCACAGTGCACAAATTATAGCATGCCAAGCACATGAAACATTCTATCCAATTCCTCAAACAGACCCAATTGAGGTAGAGTGTCAGAGCATAAATACCTCATTGGTGTTATCTTACGCTTGACGTGAGATGAGTAACGCCTCTCATGCTCCGGGTTGTCGAAAGTGATGTCGTGAGAATTTGGATGGTGAATGGTCCTTTTCCGATGCCTGGACGGCTCAGCCTCTGTTTGCTTTCCCTTAGCAATTCGTCTAGGCGGCATAGTTGGTCCCTGCTAAATTTTTTGAGCAAAAATAAAGTTTGGAGTTAGGAGAAAAGGTTATCGTGTACTTGTAGAGGACGGAAAATGGAGCAGCTTTCATGAAGTGAGTCGGTGATTTGGACGGTTTATGGTGGTAAAAGAATGAGCTTTAATGGTGGAGGTTATGGAGAAAAATGAAAAGTAATGGAGGAAGAAGGAGGGTTAAGTGAGAAAGAGGGAGAAAAGCGATAAAAATTTGATTAATAGGATTGATGATGAGTTAAAGTGGTGTTTATTGGTGAAAAATCTGAGTTGGGACCACCCAAAGTGGATTTGAAAATTCAAAAGAACTTCCCCGTGTAAAACCCTAATTTTGACCCTAAGATCCCTCATGGCATCATTTCATTGCTCATTGCATTGCCTCAAGGATCATAGCATGTGTGGCTCCTTTACCCCATGGATTGGGATTTGTGTGAGTTGGTTTGACACCACCAAGCATGCTTGAATTGTATATTATTGCTTTTCCTATTTGTTTACTAACCAAAAGCACAAAAATATGTCACTAACCCCTTTTGTTTTGTAGCTCAAGTGATCACATGTGCCAAAGCTCCTAGGAGGCTCACAAGCTTAAAGAAGTGGCTATATGAAGATGAAGCAAGCATGACAATGGTTCACAAAGCTCTCAATCATCATATATGTCTCCCAAGTATCTAAATTTGTCAATTTGATCAAGATAAACCAAAGGCCTTGAGGATTGTTTCCCAAGGAAACCCTAATTCAACTATGCATCAACTATGCCTTGCTCATGAAAGCAACCTCAACCTATGATCAAATTCAATCAAGGGAAGTTTCTTCATTCATTATTTTATGCATATATGAGCCTATGTGAGTATCCTCAATCATTTATTCATCAAGATTTGAAGTTTGGACTTGAGAAGTTGACCAGTCAACTCATCTCATTAAATTGAAATCCACTGAGACCTAACTTTTGATGTGTTTGTCAAATGAAGATGACCCTAAGAGCAAACATGTTCTTAAGAACCATATAAACAAATTTCATGTTCATCAAAAATTCATTTGAAACTTGGAAGGTCATCATTCATTTCAAAATATTATAGGTCATTTTGATTGAAACCCTAATTTTGGGACAACTTCCCAAGGACCTAACTTCCTCAATCTTTATGATTTTGAGGTGACCCCAACTGCATTGGAAAGCTCAATATGTCTACTTCAAATTTTATGTTGGACAAAATTTCATAATCCTAAAATAAACACATGTGATAATACAAAACATTATAGGTCACTTTGGACCAAAGCCATTGAATCTTGAAAAAGTCCAACTTTAAGTGCCCATAACTTTATCATCAAAAATCCAAATAATGCAAAATTTAAGTCCAAATTGATAGTTAGCTGCAAATGCTGCAATGCTCACAGCAACCCTAGTTGCCCAGAAAAATAGAAAGAATATCTCTCTTTGGGTAGCCACACAAGTACTATCACCCCTACCAAAGAGTGTGAAAGCTAGTACCTTCTGAGCGTAGCGAAAGCAGGGGTTCTGAATGCCAAATGCTTTAGCTCCCTTTTCCACATAATCGGTTCGACCCGTGATGGCCAACCAAAAAGTTTAAGCATGAAATCTATCCGGAACGACCCCGAGGCCATACAGGGGTAAGAGGAGGATCTCACCTAGCTGCTTAACCGCCAACTCATGGCCAATGTTATGTAACCTAAAATGCATAGTGCCACCATAGTACATAATGTTACCTGTCCATCCCTCTTCAGCTTAATTTCAATAGTGCTAAAAAAATTTAATGTAATGCACTCAAATATAGGCGCCTCACAGTGCATAAATTATATCATGCCTAACACATGAAACATTTTATCCAATTCCTCAGATAGACCCAATTGAGATAGAGTGTCAGAGCATAAGTACCTCATTGGTGTTATCTTACGCTTGACGTGAGATGAGTAACGCCTCTCATGCTCCGGGTTGTCGAAAATGATATCGTGAGAATTTGGATGGCGAATGGTCCTTTTCCGAGGCCTGGACGGCTCAGCCTCTGTTTGCTTTCCCTTAGCAATTCGTCTAGGCGGCATAGTTGGTCCCTGCTAAATTTTTTGAGCAAACATAAAGTATGGAGTTAGGAGAAAAGGTTACCGTGTACTTGTAGAGGACGGAAAATGGAGCAGCTTTCATGAAGTGAGTCGGTGATTTGGACAGTTTATGGTGGTAAAGGAATGAGCTTTAATGGTGGAGGTTATGGAGAAAAATGAAAAGTAATGGAGGAAGAAGGAGGGTTAAGTGAGAAAGAGAGAGAAAAGCGATAAAAATTTGATTAATAAGATTGATGATGAGTTAAAGTGGTGTTTATTGGTGAAAAATCTGAGTTGGGACCACACAAAGTGGATTTGAAAATTCAAAAAAACTTCCCCGTGTAAGACCCTAATTTTGACCCTAAGATCCCTCATGGCATCATTTCATTTCTCATTGCATTGCCTCAAGGATCATAGCATGTGTGACTCCTTTACGCCATGGGTTGGGATTTGTGTGAGTTGGTTTGGGACCACCAAGCATGCTTGAATTGTATATTATTGCTTTTCCTATTTGTTTACTAACCAAAAGCACAAAAATATGTCACTAACCCCTTTTGTTTTGTAGCTGAAGTGATCACTTGTCCCAAAGCTCCTAGGAGGCTCCTAAGCTTAATGAAGTGGCCAGATGAAGATGAAGCAAGCATGACAATGGTTCAAAAAGCTCTCAATCATCATATATGTCTCCCAAGTATCTAAATTTGTCAATTTTAACAAGATAAACCAAAGGGCTTGAGGATTGTTTCCCGAGGAAACCCTAATTCAACTGTGCATCAACTATGCCTTGCTCTTGAAAGCAACCTCAACCTATGATCAAATTCAATCAAGGGAAGTTCTTTCATTCATTATTTTATGCATATATGAGCCTATGTGAGTATCCTCAATCATTTATTCATCAAGATTTGAAGTTTGGACTTGAGAAGTTGACCAGTCAACTCATCTCACTAAATTGAAATCCACTGAGACCTAACTTTTGATGTGTTTGTCAAATTAAGATGACCCCAAGAGCAAACATGTTCTTAAGAACCATATAAACAAATTTCATGTGCATCAAAAATTCATTTGAAACTTGGAAGGTCATCATTCATTTCAAAATATTATAGGTCATTTTGATTGAAACCCTAATTTTGGGACAACTTCCCAAGGACCTAACTTCCTCAATCTTTATGAATTTGAGGTGACACCAACTGCATTGGAAAGCTTAATATGTCTACTTCAAATTTTATGTTGGACAAAATTTCATAATCCTAAAATAAACACATGTGATAATACAAAACATTATAGGTCACTTTGGACCAAAGCCATTGAATCTTGAAAAAGTCCAACTTTAAGTGCCCATAACTTTATCATCAAAAATCCAAATAATGCAAAATTGAAGTCAAAATTGATAGTTAGCTGCAAATGTTGCAATGCTCACAGCAACCCTAGTTGCCAGGGAAAATAGAAAGAATATCTCTCTTTGGGTAGCCACACAAGTACTATCACCCCTACCAAAGAGTGTGAAAGCTAGTACCTTCTGAGCGTAGCGAAAGCAGGGGTTCTGAATGCCAAATACTTTAGCTCCCTTTTCCATATAATCGGTTCGACCCGTGATGGCCAACCAAAATGTTTAAGCATCAAATCTATCCGGAATGGCCCCGGGGCCATACAGGGGTAAGAGGAGGATCTCACCTAGCTGCTTAACCGCCAACTCATGGCCAATATTATATAACCTGATATGCATAGTGCCACCATAGTACATAATGGTACCTGCCCATCCCTCTTCAGCTTAAACTCAATAGTGCTAAAAAAATTTAATGTAATGCACTCAAATGTAGGTGCCTCACAGTGCACAAATTATATCATGCCTAGCACATGAAACATTTTATCCAATTCCTCAGGTAGACCCAATTGAGGTAGAGTGTCAGACCATAAATACCTCATTGGTGTTATCTTACGCTTGACGTGAGATGAGTAACGCTTCTCATGCTCCGGGTTGTCGAAAATGATGTCGTGAGAATTTGGATGGCGAATGGTCCTTTTCCGAGGCCTGGACGACTCAGCCTCTGTTTGCTTTCCCTTAGCAATTCGTCTAGGCGGCATAGTTGGTCCCTACTAAATTTTTTGAGCAAAAATAAAGTATGGAGTTAGGAGAAAAGGTTACCGTGTACTTGTAGAGGACGGAAAATGGAGCAACTTTCAGGAAGTGAGTTGGTGATTTGGACAGTTTATGGTGGTAAAGGAATGAGCTTTAATGGTGGAGGTTATGGAGAAAAATGAAAAGTAATGGAGGAAGAAAGAGGGTTAAGTGAGAAAGAGAGAGAAAAGCGATAAAAATTTGATTAATAGGATTGATGATGAGTTAAAGTGGTGTTTATTGGTGAAAAATCTGAGTTGGGACCACACAAAATGGATTTGAAAATTCAAAAAAACTGCCCTGTGTAAGACCCTAATTTTTACCCTAAGATCCCTCATGGCATCATATCATTCCTCATTGCATTGCCTCAAGGATCATAGCATGTGTGGCTCCTTTACCCTATGGGTTGGGACTTGTGTGAGTTGGTTTGAGACCACCAAGCATGCTTGAATTTTATATCATCGCTTTTCCTATTTGTTTACTAACCAAAAGCACAAAAATATGTCACTAACCCCTTTTGTTTTGTAGTTCAAGTGATCACATGTGCCAATGCTCCTAGGAGGCTCCTAAGCTTAATGAAGTGGCCAGATGAAGATGAAAGCAAGCATGACAATGGTTCAAAAAGCTCTCAATCATCATATATTTCTCCCAAGTATCTATATTTGTCAATTTGATCAAGATAAACTAAAGGGCTTGAGGATTGTTTCCCATGGAAACCCTAAGTCAATTGTGCATCAACCGTGCCTTGCTCATGAAAGCAACCTCAACGCATGATCAAATTCAATCAAGGGAAGTTATTCCATTCATTATTTTATTCATATATGATCCTATGTGAGTATCCTCAATCATTCATTCATCAAGATTTGAAGTTTGGACTTGAGAAGTTGACCAGTCAAGTCATCTGACTAAATTGAAATCCACTGAGACCTAACGCTTGATGTGTTTGTCAAATGAAGATGACCCCAAGAGATTTTTTTTAAGAACCATATGTACAACTTTCATGTTCATCAAAAATTCATTTGAAACTTTTAAGGTCATCATTCGTTTCAAAACATTATAGGTCATTTTGATTGAAACCCTAATTTTGGATCAACTTCCCAAGGACCTAACTTCCTCAATCTTTATGATTTTGAGGTGAGACCAACTGCATTGGAAATATTAATATTTCTACTTCAAATGTTATGTTGTACAAAATTTCATAATCCTAAAATAAACACATGTGATAATACAAAACATTATAGGTCACTTTGGACCAAAGCCATTGAATCTTGAAAAAGTCCAACTTTAAGTGCCCGTAACTTTATCATCAAAAATCCAAATAATGCAAAATTTAATTCCAAATTGATTGTCTTGAAAAGATCTAAAACTTTGATGTTGGAGGTTTTACATTTGAGGCTTGCATCATTGAAACAGAAGGGCTTGAAGTTGGTCACTTTTGGCAAAATGTTCAAAGGCATGTTTTGTACATCAAACTTCATGGCCAGTTTTCACAATTCTCCAAGCTCCAAATGGATTTTTGTTCAACATAGCTTTTGTTCTTTATGTCAAGACCTTTCCAACCATTACTCATATGCCTATGTTTAGATTTGTTATATATGACTTTCGAAGAAGGGAACGTTTAGGCCCAAATATGGAATTCACATGAAGTCTTGATACACAAGCAAATGCCATTCAAATCACACGTTCAATTCAACTTGGTTTGTATTCAACATTCATTTGCATCAGCTTTTGGGCCTCACATGCGCCTGTACAGGCCCATGCATGGAGGACCCAATGATCATGCACACGAGTTCCATTCACTCTCCTTGCAGCTTCAGCTATAAATAGATGCATTGCTTCATTCAACTCTCAACCCGAAGGCGCCTAAAACTCTGCTGGAATTGAATCCCAACCTCACACCAAAGGAATTTTGCATTTTCATTTCACTTTTCAAGTTTTATTTTCAACAACATTTTTTGATCTTCAATACTAATTCCTAAGCCTTGCACTCATACCATACCTCAAGATCAAGCTGCAAGCAAGATATTGGTTGGATCGTGCTCATCAAAGCTGCACTTCAAAGGTTTACATCTCAACTGTTTTGCTTCAAATCTCACTATATATTGTGCTTTGCTTGAGTTTGCTTGGTTTTCTGAAGTCCTCGTGTGAGAGGCAAGCCAATGGTGGCTTTAATTTCATGAATTGGTGCACTGCAGATTGAACAATTGGTATTTCCATCTCAGATTTCTCCTTCCATAGGAATCTTGAGTGTAATCCAAGGTTACAGGGGTGATGTACATCACCCCAGCTTTAATTTGGTATAAGGCACGTTTGATTTGGTTGAGGTTGCAAAACCTGTAACTGGTGGCCAAATTTAGTTAGCTCACCGGAGAAGACGGTGGTTTCCACCACCGTCCCCACGTGGCTGGCCTTGTGTCCATTGGATCTCACATATAGGATCTAATCCTGGCCATGCTTTTGTTTGACTCTTTTTAATTCGTGGTGTGATGTTGTTGACTCATGATCACCATGCACGCACGCCTCATATCCTTTGGATTGGCCACGTCAATTAATGAATGATGATCCAAGCGCTGTGGTTTTTTCCAGTTTTTATAATTTCTGTTTTATTTTCTTTAATTCCATTTATTTTCAAATATTCATAACTCTTTTATTTGGAATCACAAAAATATGGGACCAATTACAAAAATTTTCTCTTAAATTCTAGTTTCATAATCTGATTTTTAATTATTTTTGTGATTCCATTTAATATTTTTTGTGAATTATTTCATTTTTGACAGTTTTTAATTCATTTAAAATACTTTTTGATATTCAAAAATGCCAAAAATATTTTCTTAATACATATGGATGATGATAAGTCTATAGAAAATATTCTCATCAATTTCATAATTGATTTGTGATTTATTTGAGATTTTAGTCCATTTGTGTTATTTTTCTTCATTTTTAATTGTTTAAAAATAGTTTCTGTTTTCAAAAAATGTTGAGAAAATTTGTCAAACCTAATTTGACCATGTTAGACTTATGATGATCCAATTGGACTTATCCAAGTTGATTTGAATTGGATTTGAAGTTTGACCTTACTTTGTTCATTTTATTTTATGTATTATTTTAATTCCAAAAAATACCAAAAATATGTTTGACCTTTCTTGACTTCTAATCTTCATTTCACTTCTGTTTACCATTGATTGATGTTGATTCTATTCACATTTGGTCATTATGTTTTGGTTATGTCATTTGAATTTTCATTTTGTACATTCCATTTTCTTCTCTTTTTTCGTTTGACCAATGAGTTAATGATTTGTGGTTAGCCTTGACATATGAGGGGCTTAACCTTCTTTGATCCAAATCAAATTCAACTTGATCAAAGATCAAGTGAATTGCTTTGTGTCCAAGATAGGTTGCTTCTTGGTCAAACAAAGAACCTGAAATCCATACAAGGTCATTCTTTTTTTTTGGCATGGCAAGTTGTAGGAGCTTGGCTTACTAGTCATGGTCTCTAACTTGTGTTTATTTGCCTATAGTTTTATTGACCGACCTCAGATAGGTGTGACTACTACATTAGTCCACTTACGATTGCTTAACATAGTGCTAAATTGCCTTATGGCACACTAACACTAACTACTAATTACTATCTTTTAATTCAAGCATTTAATTCTTGCAATTTACTTTAATGCAATTTAATTTCTTGCTCATTTGTTCATATTATCTTTTCCCTTTGCTCATTTGAGCTCATGTTTATGTTTATGTCATTTGTCTTTTGCTCACTTGAGCACACTCTTGCGTAAATATACTATTGCCTTGTGCTTGTTTTGTCTTTGTTTGTGTGAACCGAATGAAAAAAGGAGAAAGGACTTAGAATTAGGACTTCACCTATGCTTAATGGAGTTCAAGAGCAACTAGGCCTCATGCCTTTAGAATGCTAAAATTGTTGAAGAGCAACTAGGCCTCATGCCTTTAGAATGCTTACATCTTGATGTTGACTTGAAAGGACCCCTAATCTAAACTCTCTCTTTGTCCATTTCTATTATTGCATTGTGAACTTTTTGATTGTTTGTTCTTGTGTGATAGGGATTCCAAACTTGAGATAGTTAGAAGGACCATTGTCATGAGCATCCAAGTTAAGAGACAAGACAAATGGAGATCCTAGGAGCTTGATTGAATATTTATTTGGTTGCATGAGTTAATTGCTAAGTCCAAAGGAAAGGAGAATCTTTGATCATCTTTATGATCTCAAGAAAGGAACTCCAAGGGTTTTATTCTCTTATCTCCTTTTTGCAGGTTTAGGACTAGCCATTCTCTTCTTCTCTCCATTCTAACCTAAGGCAAACTCATTTTATGCAAACATTGACATTGTCTTCAAATTAGAAACCTAGGCCATATGCCTTTGATTTTTCAAACTCTTTTCATTTAACACTTATTTTGAATTGAATCTTAAGTCAACTTTGACTTCATTTTGTGAATACTTCTAACTTGTAAATACAACTCACTTCAAATTGTTTTTGTGGTTCCAATGGCCACCTTTGTTAAACATTTTCATAAACATTAGCCATAGGTTTGAGTTATCATAGTGGTTGATGTAAACCTCACATCATTCTTAGTGATTGGACTATAAGTCTTCCATACTTATTATAGGGTGGATCCCTCACTAGTATGTTGAAGCTCTCCTCACATGGTGGATTGTTGGTTTAGGTTGAGTTTTCTCCCTTTGATAACAAAAGACCTTAAGGCTTTTGATCAAATCAATTCACCCATATTTTGAGATTTTTACCCCGAACTACGAGGTTTTGATCCTACTTTTGTGATGGTACGTAGGCAACGGGTTTATCCATTCAAACAACAAAATTGTAAATAATATGTACATTCTTTTCTCATCTCCCCAATCATGTTTGCACAAATATTTTCACAAATACCAACCTACCAAACAACTTGGCAAAAAAGGCTCCCTTAGAGTACTAAGGATGTTTTGGGTGCGTAAAACCTTACCATTGCATAACCAACCCCCTTACCCAGATCTCTGACATTTTTATTAGTTTTTGATTTGATAAAACTTCTCGGTTTTTGTCCTCTTTCTAACCTTTCCTTTGGATAAATAGAAGTACGGTGGTGACTCGAATTGTATGATTTACTTTTGATTTAGTCAATAAATCTAAAGGTAACGAATACCCCGCTACAGAAAAGTGGCGACTTTGCTGGGGAGGTGGTCTTCCTAGTGGGTTTAGACTACTTTTTGCCATTGTTGTATTGTATGTTTGTATTTATTTGTGACATATTTTTATGCAAATTTGGGATGACTGTATTGTTTGTAATGTATGAATTGCTTGATATATTCAATTGCTTGTGTGCTTGGTGGTCTCTTGTGAGATGAGTTTTATACCCGAACTCAAGTTTACTTATGATAGGAGAATGGCATGGTCTTGTCGACTTGTGTGGAGTTATTCCTTAGCAAGTTGACTTGCAAGCCCATTCACTTGGTGGAGGTTTTGTTGGGATCGATAATGTCACATGAGTAGTGGTGGTTAGACATTACTCCTTCCAATATAAACCTTAGAACCCAAGGACCTTAGATTACCTAGCCCATCTTGGCATATTTTAGGATGTAGTGCGAAGATCGTTCAAGTGTAAGATTTGATACGATTGTTACGCGATACTACACTCATAAGAGTCTCTCTTGAGAATATTTTTGGAATACAAGTAGTCGTTTATCCGATAATATCCGAAAGATGAGATGATAACTATGGGAACCTCTTTTAGAACATGATTGTCAGGTTTAACCATAATACGCTCCCATTGGGTGGTTCTTAACCAAGACTTCATGCCCGTGCAAACCCTTGATTCGCGGTTGATCCGTTCTCGTATATCCTTAATATCAATGGAACTTGGGTGTTGATAAGGTGTAAACCATAATCCAGCAAAATGGATGATTGATATTAAGGATGACTTGATCCATTCCGTGACCTTTGTGTGGTGTGACTTGCTTGATCCTTGACTGTGATTGTTGCATCCATGCATTCATGCATTCATTTGCATTCATATCATCAACAATGAGAAAATTTTCAAGGAACTTAAGGGGTCTATTTGCAAATTTTCAGACATGGATAAGCAAAGAAGGAATACGGAAAAGTACAGTTTCAGACAACCCGACTTGAAAGAGTTAAGGAGTTTGACATCCTATGTATTAGATCCCTTGGAGTTCAAAGCTCGCCATGGGAAGCTTCTATCTATTCTTGCTACTCAGGTGGATGATGGTCTGATGAGTGTGTTGGTGTAGTTCTATGATCCCTTGTACCGTTGCTTCACTTTCCCGGATTTCCAGCTTTTGCCTATACTTGAGGAGTATGCCTATCTTGTGGGTATACCTATCTTAGTTGACTTGAATTTTCAGTTGACTTCTTTATGATCGATGTTTGACTTAGGGATTGCTTATGGCAATTGAAGAGATCTTTTGATCCTCCCTTGTTCATCTCATATGCCATGTATTAGAGGCCTTTTACCTTGATTTTATTTTGTCCTTATCTCATTTCCTGATTAAATTATTCAGTGGACCCTTCGTGTGCATATTTTCATCTGTTTGATTCATCTGTTATCTTTTATACTTGGTTCTCTCATTCATGCTTTCTATTGCTTGATTATTTAACATGTTCATACTCCCATGTAATGTTTAAATGCTCCATTATTTGATTCTTTGGTTTGATTATATATTGTTTATTTATCCGATCTGATTGATAATTGTTGCCTACTTGTATGATGTATGAGGCATATATTCTTATTATTTGTTTGCCATGAACAATCCCCATTCATAACAAATGTGCCCCTCTCCCATAAAGTGTATAATATTTATTTCTTTATTTCTTTAGTCACCTGTTAATACAAGAATTAAAACGAATATCTGATAACCATTTCAAAATAAGATCAAAAGCTCGATCCAACGTCGAGTAATCATTTTCAAAACTTAACAGAACCAGCACGCATTCATCCATCCTCTTGTAAGTCGATTGCCTCAGGAATCACCATCTACCTGTAAGTCGATTGCCTCCGGCATCACCATCTACCCTTATCCTTAACTCCTCTCCGCGCTCCATCCGTCGACTCTTGTTCCGTTTAGGTAGCACCCATTTGGTAGAACCCTTTGTATGATAACATAGGCAGAATTCCCCTATTCTTTGCATGCTAACATTAGGTAGATGTTCCCCTTTGTAAATCCTAACACATAGGTCCATATTGCATGACAACTCTAGAGCATAGCTTCCCCACTTTTAGACCTTCCGTGCGTCTCCGATCTTGTGGCATGTCCGTCTGTTCTATTACAAAGAGGTAACTGCCTAAGACTCGATTCAGCGAGCTGCGACACCTACTGCTAGGACGTTGAACACACTGCCCACCCTCCTTTGACACAACTGGTGTCCTCTTTTGTAAGTCCATGTTCAGATGGCAATCCTTAACCCCTAGTTAGCCGAACTACGAAAACTCTGATTCTCATGTTCAGATGAGATACGTAGGCACGAGACGCGATGTCTTGCCGAGTTTGACTGACGACTAACAACTAATCCTTGCTTGCTTTCACCCTTGCTGCAATTCTTTTCTCTCACCCTCATTGCGATCGAGATCGTCCCTTTCCCTTGCCCTAGTTGCAATCGAGACCCTTGTTCCCGTAGTTAGCCGAACTACGTTTTGCTCTGATTCTCATTCCAGATGAGATACGTAGGCATAAGACGCGACGTCTTACCGAGCAGACTTATCTTTAACCCATAGGTAGCCGAAGTACGAGGAATCTGATTCTCATACTCAGATGAGATACGTAGGCAGTGGATGCGACATTCTTACGAGTCATTTTCTTTTAACCTTCCTTTTAGTAAATAGTACTTTAGATATACTACACCCTTTAGACTAGAACAACACTTATTAAAAGGGCTCCCTAGGAGTACCTAGGATGTTTTGGGTGCTTAAAACCTTCCCATTGCATAACCAACCCCCTTACCCAGATCTCTGACATTTTTACTAGTTTTTGATTCGATAAAACTTTTAGGTTTTTGTTCGCTTTCTAACCATTCCTTTGGATAAATAGAAGTGCGGTGGCGACTCGACCTGTATGGTTTATCTTGGATTTAGTCAATATCTCTAATAGTAACGAATACCCCGCTACAGAAAAGTGGCGACTTTACTGGGGAATATCATTTGCCTAGTGGGTTTTGCCTACTTTTCATATTTGTTGTATTGTATGGTATATTGCTTTGTGACATATTTTTGTGCAATTTGGGATTACTGTATTGGATGTAATGATTGAATTGTTTGAATATTAATTCCTTGTATGCTTGGAGATCTTCGTAAGATGAGTTCTATACCCGAACTCGGGTGCACTTAGGATAGGAGAATGGCATAGTCTTGTTGACTTGTGTGGAGTTATTCCTTAGCAAGTTGACTTGCAAGCCCATTCACTTGGTAGAGGTTATGTTGGGATCAATAATGTCACACGAGTAGTCGGGGTTAGGCATTACTCTTTCCAATATATGCCTGAGAAGCCAAGGACCTTAGTTTACCACGCCCATCTTGGCCTATTTTTAGGACGTAGTGCGAAGATCATTCAAGTGTAAGATTTGATATGATTGTTACGCGATACTACACTCATAAGAGTCTCTCTTGAGAATATTTTTGGAATACGAGTAGTCGTTTATCCGATATTATCCGAAAGATGGGATGATGACTATGGGAACCTCTTGTAGAACATGATTGTCAGGTTTAACCATAGTACACTCCCTTTGGGTGGTTCTTAACCAAGACTCCATGCTCGCGACTCGCAACAAACCCTTGATTCGTGGTTGATCCGTTCTTGTGTATCCTTACTATCAATGGAACTTGGGTGTTGATAAGGTGTAAACCATAATCCACCAAAATGGATGATTGATATTAAGGATGACTTGATCCATCCCATGACCTTTGTGTGGTGTGATTTGCTTGATCCTTGAGTGTGATTGTTGCATCCATGCATTCATGCATTCATACACATCCATATCATCAACAATGAGAAAATTTTCAAGGAACTTAAGAGTTCTATTTGCAAATTTTCAGACATGGATAAGCAAAGAAGGAATACGAAGAAGTACAGTTTCAGACAACCCGACTTGAAAGATTTAAGGAGTTTGAAATCCTATGTATTAGAGGCCTTTTACCTTGATTTTATTTGGTCCTTATCTCATTTCCTGATTAAATTATTCAGTGGACCCTTCGTGTGCATATTTTCATCTGTTTGATTCATCTGCTATCTTTTATACTTGGTTCTCTCATTCATGCTTTCTATTGCTTGATTATTTAACATGTTCATACTCCCATGTATTGTTTAAATGCTCCATTATTTGATTCTTTGGTTTGATTATATATTGTTTATTTATCCGATCTGATTGATAACTGTTGCCTACTTGTATGATGTATGAGGCATATATTCTTATTGTTTGTTTGCCATGAACAATCCCCATTCATAACAAATGTACCCCTCTCCCATAAAGTGTATAATATTTATTTCTTTTTTTCTTTAGTCACCTGTTAATACAAGAATTAAAACGAACATCTGATAACCATTTCAAAATAAGATCAAAAGCTCGATCCAACGTCGAGTAATCATTTTCAAAACTTAACAGAACCAGCACGCATTCATCCATCCTCTTGTAAGTCGATTGCCTCAGGAATCACCATCTACCTGTAAGTCGATTGCCTCCGGCATCGCCATCTACCCTTATCCTTAACTCCTCTCCGCGCTCCATCCGTCGACTCTTGTTCTGTTTAGGTAGCACCCATTAGGTAGAACCCTTTGTATGATAACATAGGCAGAATTCCCCTATTCTTTTCATGCTAACATTAGGTAGATGTTCCCCTTTGTAAATCCTAACACATAGGTCCATATTGCATGACAACTCTAGAGCAGAGCTTCCCCACTTTTAGACCTTCCGTGCGTCTCCGATCTTGTGGCATGTCCGTCTGTTCTATTGCAAAGAGGTAACTGCCTAAGATTCGATTCAGCGAGCTGCGACACCTACTGCTAGGACGTTGAACACACTGCCCACCCTCCTTTGACACAACTGGTGTCCTCTTTTGTAAGTCCATGTTCAAATGGCAATCCTTAACCCCTAGTTAGCCGAACTACGAAAACTCTGATTCTCATGTTCAGATGAGATACGTAGGAACGAGACGCGATGTCTTGCCGAGTTTGACTGACGACTAACAACTAATCCTTGCTTGCTTTCACCCTTGCTGCAATTCTTTTCTCTCACCCTCATTGCGATCGAGATCGTCCCTTTCCCTTGCCCTAGTTGCAATTGAGACCCTTGTTCCCGTAGTTAGCCGAACTACGTTTTGCTCTGATTCTCATTCCAGATGAGATACGTAGGCATAAGACGCGATGTCTTACCGAGCAGACTTATCTTTAACCCATAGGTAGCCGAAGTATGAAGACTCTGATTCTCATACTCAGATGAGATACGTAGGCAGTGGATGCGACATTCTTACGAGTCATTTTCTTTTAACCTTCCTTTTAGTAAATAGTACTTTAGATATACCTACACCCTTTAGACTAGAACAACACTTATTAAAAGGGCTCCCTAGGAGTACCTAGGATGTTTTGGGTGCTTAAAACCTTCCCATTGCATAACCAACCCCCTTACCCAAATCTCTGACATTTTTACCAGTTTTTTATTCGATAAAACTTTTAGGTTTTTGTTCGCTTTCTAACCATTCCTATGGATAAATAGAAGTGCGGTGGCGACTCGACCTGTATGGTTTATCTTTGATTTAGTCAATATCTCTAATAGTAACGAATACCCCGCTACAGAAAAGTGGCGACTTTACTGGGGAATATCATTTGCCTAGTGGGTTTTGCCTACTTTTCATATTTGTTGTCTTGTATGGTATATTGCTTTGTGACATATTTTTGTGCAATTTGGGATTACTGTATTGTATGTAATGATTGAATTGTTTGAATATTAATTCCTTGTATGCTTGGTGATCTTCGTAAGATGAGTTCTATACCCGAACTCGAGTGCACTTAGGATAGGAGAATGGCATAGTCTTGTTGACTTGTGTGGAGTTATTCCTTAGCAAGTTGACTTGCAAGCCCATTCACTTGGTGGAGGTTATGTTGGGATCAATAATGTCACACGAGTAGTCGGGGTTAGGCATTACTCTTTCCAATATATGCATGAGAAGCCAATGACCTTAGTTTACCACGCCCATCTTGGCCTATTTTTAGGACGTAGTGCGAAGATCATTCAAGTGTAAGATTTGATACGATTGTTACGCGATACTACACTCATAAGAGTCTCTCTTGAGAATATTTTTGGAATACGAGTAGTCGTTTATCCGATATTATCCGAAAGATGGGATGATGACTACGGGAACCTCTTGTAGAACATGATTGTCAGGTTTAACCATAGTACACTCCCTTTGGGTGGTTCTTAACCAAGACTCCATGCTCGCGACTCGCAGCAAACCCTTGATTCGTGGTTGATCCGTTCTTGTGTATCCTTACTATCAATGGAACTTGGGTGTTGATAAGGTGTAAACCATAATCCACCAAAATGGATGATTGATATTAAGGATGACTTGATCCTTCCCATGACCTTTGTGTGGTGTGATTTGCTTGATCCTTGAGTGTGATTGTTGCATCCATGCATTCATGCATTCATACACATCCATATCATCAACAATGAGAAAATTTTCAAGGAACTTAAGAGTTCTATTTGCAAATTTTCAGACATGGATAAGCAAAGAAGGAATACGAAGAAGTACAGTTTCAGACAACCCGACTTGAAAGATTTAAGGAGTTTGAAATCCTATGTATTAGATCCCTTGGAATTCAAGGCTCGTCATGGGAAGCTTCTGTCTATTCTGGCTACTCAAGTGGATGAAGGTCTAATGAGTGTGTTGGTGAATTTCTATGATCCCTTGTACCGTTGCTTCACTTTTCCGGATTTTCAGCTTTTGCCTATGCTTGAGGAGTATGCCTATCTTGTGGGCATACCTATCCTAGACCAATTACCGTTTAGTGGCTTGGAGAGAGTTCCTTCTTCTCAAGAGATTGCTGATCTGTTGCGTATAGATGAATCTATTATTGGTGCTCATATGACTACCAAAGGTGGAATTCAAGGTCTTCCGTCTGATTTCCTCATTGATCAAGCTACTATGTTTGGGAAGGCCATGAATGAGGACGCCTTTCAAGCCATATTTGTACTTCTCATCTATGGGCTAGTGTTATTCCCCAACATCGACAAGTTTTTGGATGTGAACGCCATTAGGATTTTCTCTACTCTTAATCTCATTCCTACTCTGTTGGGTGGAACTTATTTCTCTTTACATATGAGGAATGCAAAGGGCGGTGGTACCATTGTATGTTGTTTGCCTCTGTTGTACAAGTGGTTTATTTCGCACTTGCCTCAGACGCTTGCCTTCAAGGAGAACAAATGATGTCTACGGTGGTCCACGAGACTTATGTCTCTCACTAATGATGATATCTTTTGGTACAACCGTGTATATGATGGTGTGCAGATTATCGACTCTTGTGGTGAATTCTCCAATGTACCTCTTCTTGGTACATGCGGTGGAATTAACTACAACCCTATTTTGGCACGTCGTCAGCTTGGGTTCCCCCTAAAGGATAAACCCAATAACATTCTGTTAGAGGGTGTGTTCTTTCAGGAGGGTAAAGATCCCCAAGGCTTGAAGGACAGGATGGTCCGCGCTTGGCGCAAGATCCATAAGAAAGGAAGGAAGGAGCTAGGTCCGAAGAACTGTATCGCTTTGGAACCCTATACCTCTTGGGTTAGGAGGAGAGCTTCCGAGTACCTCATGTCTTATGAGTATCCAAGACCCACACCTTTGGTTGTGGCTGGGCCTTCAACCCTCCCTAGCCAAGGAGTAGAGGAGTTGAGAGACGAAGACCGTTCGCGTGCTTGGATCCGTGAACGAGAGGAGTTGCTTCAGCAGATCAGAGAGAAGGATGCTTTGATAGAGTTCCTTGAGCACCAGGTTATTGATGATCCTGATGACGCATTGACTTCTCTACTTCCTCAATCTTCCAAGTTTTGGAAGAGGAAGTATGATCGACTCGCCAAAGAGAAGGCAGATATGAAGGCGGCCTATGAGAGGGAGGTGAAGAGGCTTCGTGCAGCTTATCTTCTGGTCTCGAGGGCTTTGGACGATTGCTTCTAGAGATCCATAGGATGTTCATTTTCCTTCTCTCTTGTATTGTATTTGGTTACGAAGACTGTACTTCTTTGGCGTAAAAGCATTTTCAAATATTAATTGACGTGATATTTCTGATGTGATAAACGTTTAATATTTCCAAAATTTGCAAATAAGACTCTAAAGTTCCTCTGATATAAAAATTAAATCATAAGCATTGCATGCATCATGTTTATCTATTCCTAGGGGTTTATATCTTCTTGATTCTAGTCGGGGTTTTTTTACACTGTTTATCTAATGTGAGACTGGAATCAAGGGGTAGAATACCCTTTGAGATTGATAAACATGTCATTGCATTTGCATATTCATTAGCATGTCTTGCATAACAGGTATCGCCGCAGTGTTCTCATCTTGTTTGGTTATCCTTATTAGGATAACTGACTCAGGCGTTCACCGATACGGTACCCGAAGGAATCAATAGAGAGCAATGGAAGGTTTACAAGCAGAGCTCACTGAGATGAGGATTCACATGAATCAGTTCATGGAAGTGGTCCAAGGAGTGGCTCAAGGACAACAAGAGATTAGATTGTTGGTATAAGGGACCCCCCCTACTACTCAACCGGAGGTTGTGGCTGATCCTCCCGCTGGAGAGGATAATGGACCCACTGAACTGGGGCCTATCCCAATCCCACATGGAAACCTTGGTCAACAACCCATCCATGATGATCAGGAGGATCAATTCCCCCTGCTTCAGGAGGACTTTGGCATGGGCCATGGTATGGACCCTATGTTTCGGAGACTGAAAGAGAGGTTGAAAGCTGTGGAAGGGCAGAATTCTCTTGGTGTGGATGTTGCTGACTTGGGGTTGGTCCCAGGCGTGAGAGTTCCGCCAAAATTCAAAGTCCCCGTGTTTGATAAGTATAATGGCAACTCTTTCTCGAAGACTCATGTACAAGCTTACTTCCCAAGATGATCGCGTATTCTGATGATGAGAAGCTGCTCATGTACTTCTTCCAGGACAACCTAGCTAGGGCATCCTTGGAGTGGTATATGAGGCTGGACAGAGCCCATATTCGCTGCTGGAGAGACTTGGTTGAGGCCTTTGTGAAGAAATATCAGTACAATGCGGATATGGCACCTGACAGAACTCAACTCCAGAATCTGTCTCTCAAGAGCAACGAGTGCTTCAAAGAGTATGCTCAACGCTGAAGAGAGTTGGCTTCCCGTGTTCAGCCTCCGATGTTGGAAAAAGAGATGGCCAACATGTTTATGAACACACTACCTTGATCTTATTTGGAGCGTCTGGTGGGTTGCAACGCCTCGAATTTTGCTGATGTGGTTTCTACCGGTGAGAGGGTGGAGAACTACTTGAAGACGTCTAAGATCCAAAATGGGGTTGGATCATCTTCGGGGTCAAAGAAGCCGTTCTTAGGAGGACAGAAGAGGAGAGAAGGGGATGCAAATGCCATATATTCTTATCAGAACAGGGGTAACCGGAGGAATAACTTTCAGAATTACCATCAACAACCTTATGTTGCAGTAGTGACCATTCTAGCTGCAGCACCAGTGCAACAACAACAACCTCAACGTCAACAAAATCAATACCGACAAAAACAGGGTAACAAACTTGCTTATCAACAGAGACAGAGGATGATGGATAAGCGTTTCGACACTCTTCCGATGTCGTATGCCCAGTTGCTTCCCAACCTTCAACATTTGCAACTTGTGCAGTTACGCACTTTGGCTCCTCCCGTTGGCAGGCTTCCAGTGGGTTATGACGCCAATGCTAGATGTAATTTCCACTCTAGGGCACCTCGCTGCACTATTGAGAACTGCAAAGCTTTTAAGCATGTAGTTCAGGACCTTATTGATTCAAAGGCCATTAACTTTGCGCCGGCTCCTAATGTTGTCAACAATCCTATGCCGCAGCATGGTAGAGCAAATGTTAACATGGTTGAAGGAGAAGTCAAATTAGTCAAGGAGGTGTTGAAGCTGAAGACTCCGCTATTAGAAATAAAAAAATACTTGCTAAAGGCAGATGTTTTCCTCGACTGTGGGAGCGGTTGTTTGGGTTGTTTTGCACAGAGTGGGGGTTGTGTGAAGCTGCAGCAGGGTATCCAAGCCTTGCTTGACGATGGTATCCTCCAAGCTGAAGACTTATCTGCCCGAAGGTCTGTTGAAGGGGTTGTTGAGAATGCAGATGTTGATCCTCTCTGTAACACCTCAAAATTTGCCTTCCTCTCTTGGGACTAGCTTAGCATATTGCATTTCATTTTGTAGGACTTTAGGCATTACATCTTTGCATATCATGTGAGAACAAACAAGTCATCCTCTAAAGGTATTTCTCAGAAGATAGAGAGGTTAAGAGATGCAAGCCTGAGGGTCTCATGAATTGATCACTAGCCATCTGAGGGTTTGTGCTTCAATTAGGGTTTTCTTGGTCCTTCAAGGAGTTTGAGCATTATCTTATGGGCAATGGTACATCATCATCATCATGGTTATGTCATCCTCAAGGGGCTCATTGTTCATGATCAGATTCTTTGGGATTAGGGTTTTGACCTCTGGTCAACCCTAATCAATGGCATTCTACCAGTCGGGGATTTTCAAGGAGATGAGGTCTTTCTTGAGAAGGAGATCATCATATTGATTTTATTGAGCTTGTGTAAGCTAGGGTTTCATTTTGGAGCCATTTCATCAAGTGGTTGAGGCTCAGGCTTATCAGAGCATGGCCAGGTCATCTAAGGACCTAGAAAGTCAACAGAAAGTCAACTGAGGGCTAGGAGGTGGAGAAATGAGTTTCAACATCTCATTCATGTTCAAAAGAGGCTTATTAATCATGTCAAATGCTTATCTTGAAGAATTTGAGGTCAGAGCAAAAGTTTCCAAAAATGGAAAGTGACCTATAATTGAAAGTTTCCCAAAATGGAAAGTTTTAATTCAAATTCAACTTGATCTTGCATCATCAAAGAAGCTTCAAATAAAATTTTGTCCAACATGAAAGTTGAATATCTCTCTCTCCCATTTCCAAAAAGTCAAAGATCTTGAATTTATGATGAATGATTGAAGAGATATGATCAAATTATTGCCAAGTATACATGGAACTTCAAATGAGCATATCTTTTGAACCAAAGCTCCAAAATTGGTGGTTCTTTTTGCAATATTCTTCTCTTGACCTCTAATTTCCAAATCATGCATCACATTACATAAAATCTCATCACATGATCACTTGTTATTCCATGCCTTTTTTGGAGGGAAATTGCAAAATTCAAAAATGGTGCATTGTATGGATTTTCTACCATTGCCAATGTGTTT
Organism: Lathyrus oleraceus; assembly: GCF_024323335.1. Classification (NCBI taxonomy): domain Eukaryota; kingdom Viridiplantae; phylum Streptophyta; class Magnoliopsida; order Fabales; family Fabaceae; genus Lathyrus; species Lathyrus oleraceus. Next base: position 19,845,796 of record NC_066579.1, read on the forward strand.
AAAAGATCATTTTAAGTGACTTTGATGAAGGGATTGGTACTGTTCACGTGTAATTAGTACATGCACCATGCAAATTTTGATTTTTTGCAAAAACACCTTATTTTCATTAACCAAACTAAATATGGATTAGCAAGGTGATTAGGAAAGGATATAAATACTCTAATCATAACAGAATTGGATGAGGTTAATCACAATTCACATTTCTAGATCCAAAATTCTCTCTCCCTCCAAAATTTTCTTCAAATCAAATTTCAAAATTCTTCAACATAACACCTTGTTTTTGTTAAAGATTCATGATCAACGAGTTGATTATAGTGTGAATCAAGTGTTGGATTGGTGAATTCGAGCAAGAATTGTGTAGTTGAAGCTCATGAAGTTGAAAATGGAAATTCAAGATTCAGCTAGATCTACACGTGTTTGAGCTTCCAATTCTTCATCAATCATCTCCACAAGCATTCTGGAACAGCTTTGGATCATTTAAAGCCTTGAAACGTGCAAAACAAGAACCTGCTCTTCAAGAGGTATGATTTTCGACCTTCATAATTCTCAAATCCATGTGTATGTTTGTGTAGATCTTTGTTTACTGAGAATTCTGGTAGAAAAATCGTGTGAAATGGTGTAGTATTCATGAAGATATGTGCATTTGAAGTTTGAGATCCAAAAATGTTTCTCTTCGATTCTTGTTGATCTTGATGTTTTAGGATTAATTTTTGCTTGATTCGTGTTCACCATGGCAAGATCTTGCTAATGATATAAGAATTTTGTGATTCTGTACATTTCTGGAAATTTCTGGAAATTTGGATGAGGTTCATATGAACATTCATCTTCTTCCTCATGAAGAAGATGAAGATGCATGCATTCTGGAAAAATTGCGTCAGTTTCTGGAGAATAACGACGGTTTGAACTGTCCAAATCTGCAGCGCTAGGGTTTATGTATGAAACGGTGTGTTTTGGCCTTGGCGCGCGCTCTTTTGAATTTTGGACATGGTTCGATCCTGGCCGAGTGTCATTTTCAAATGTTCATCCATTTTTTTTACCTTTTCCCTCCATTTCCATGTATGCTTCACATGTTTGAATTCCATTTTTTATGCTAACTTCATAAAATCATATTAAATTGAAAAATGCTCCAATTCACTCCCAATTTTTTGCAAAATGATCCTTGTTTTGTCTAGTTTTTTATGATCATGATTTCAAAAGTGGTGCATGGCTGGAAATTTATTTTCTCTAGGTTGATTGATCACATGTGCATGTATGACCTTGCCTTACTCTTTCTATCATGAAATGCTTGTTCTTAATCCAATGGACTTGAAATTTTACATGCTGATTCTAGACGCATTGCTGGATGTTTGAGGCTTGGTTTGGTATTTTTCTCATGTACCATTTATGTTTTATGCTTGTGTTAACATGGTGTGACAATGTATGTCACACATTTGATTGTTCAACTTATGCCATTCAATTTCCATGCCAAATGATCTTGGATGCTTCTGAATTTTTGTATGATGATCATGTTAGATGTGTTGAATGTTCATGAATTTTTCCAGATTTATTTGAATCATTTCTGTTTTGTTTTGGAATTTTCATTCATGATGATCATATATGAGCTTTGAAATTGTCTTTGGCTTCTCTTGCTTGATACATGGCCTTGCTTGATGATTTTGATGTGAGCCTTTTTAGGACATGTTAATATGTGTTTGAAGTTGCAATGTGTTGAATTTCAGCTCCTGTTTTGAATTTTTTCTTCACTTTTGACCCTAGGCTTTGACCTAGTGGTGTGTTGCTTACATGTGAGCTTTGAATTTCAAGTTTAAACATCCAAGTTCCATGGTTGATGATGCTTCATCATTTGAATGTTGATATTTGCTTTTGATTGCTAACACTTGCTGTTTTGTAGGTTGATGATAACTCATTTTAGTTTGCCTTATGGCTTATGTGTTGTACATTG